>NW_022589708.1:40529666-40573155 GCF_004348235.1 Phoca vitulina | reverse complement strand
AAGAAAGAAAGAAAGAAAGAAAGAAAGAAAGAAAGAAAGAAAGAAAGGAAGAAACTATAAATGAAAGGAAGAAAAGAATATGAGCACAAAGGCCAATTGCAAAAGCAGTTCCCTAAGGAAAAAAAAACAAGATTTCGGAAAAAAACTTTATCAATCACAGTTTCAGAGATATTTAATTCATAAATTATCTCAGAAAAAAAAATCAAAAAAAGAAATGCATGATTTTAAGATAATCATAAAACCATGGAGAAGGTAAATTAAAAAGCTAGTGACCTTGGTAAATATTGAAACCTAAAATAATTTAAAAAACACAGATAAACATGTCATGTTAAAAACCTAGAACATGATTGATTAAATACAAAATATTGACCAGGGAACAGATTTTAAAATATTAAAAAATGAAATAAGATGAAAAATATGAAAATCCTTATACCATATGCCATTGAAGTGGAAGTTAATGGTGACACAGCATGTGCATTTTTGATGTGTTTCAATGAAATATAACAAATAGAAGAGAAAAATATTCAGTGATATAAGAAGAAAATCTATTGAAGGTGGTTTTGAGTTTGCAGATTGAAAGGGCAGATTATATTGCAAGAACAATATATACTGTATTCAAATTTTATTTATTTATTTATTTTTAAAGATTTTATTTATTTATTTGAGAGAGAGAGCACATGAGAGGAGGGAGGGTCAGAGGGAGAAGCAGACTCCCTGCCGAGCAGGGAGCCCGATGCGGGACTCGATCCCGGGACTCCAGGATCATGACCCGAGCCGAAGGCAGACGCTTAACCAACTGAGCCACCCAGGCGCCGTACTGTATTCAAATTTTAAAAATTACTAAGGTATCAAGTTGGGGGAGAGATGTTTTCCACAATGGAATGCAGATTGTGACAAAACAATCTAACTATACTACTAATGTAGGTATGGTACAACCTCATTTAAGGGGGTACAGAAAAAGGTGCTAAGTAACTTTGGAAAATGGTATTTTGCCTGGAAACGTCAAAACTTAACATGAAGGGAAGTGTATGTATATATGGATTAAACAAATAACTATGAGTGGCAGATGATGGGAGCCAGGATTTTCACTGCTGGAGATGGACTGCAGGTCAGAATGATGTACTATATGTTGACTAACTGGATATAATAATAAAAAAAAAAGAAAAGAAAGAAAGAAATTCCCCCAAAAAACCCGAACGAGCAAATAAATAAATAGAAACAAGTAAAAACAAAACAAAACAAACAAAAAGAATGATGTAAGGCTGTAATTTAGCCATGTGATACTGGATCAGATTCTGAGATATCAGCATGAAATGTTTAGCTTCATATAAACAGAGATGAATAAGTGCAAAATTAATTATTAATATCTGTACATGAGTGAGTATACATACAATTACTTCTTAATTTTGACTAGTCATATCATATATATAGTTTCATAATATGTTTATATGTGTAGATCATATGTATGTATGTAGAGTCATGCATATAGTGTCATATACATGTCTGTGTATGTGTGTGTATATATAGAGAGAAAGAATCATATATAGAGAGACCCATATATATTTGTATATAAATATATAGAGAGAGTCCTATATATAGAGTGGGTCATATATATGTATATGTGTATATACATGTAGAAAGAATCATATATATATATATAGAGAGAGAGAGAGAGAAATTGTTTCATTACAAAGGCTGACATGTCCCAAGATCTATAGTCCGTAAGCTGAAGACCCAAGAAAGTATAGCATATATATGAGAGTATAGTTCCAGTCCAAGTCTGAAGGCCTGAGAACTAGGAGAGCCACTGCTATAAGCTGCAGTCCAAAAGCTAGCAGGCATGAGACCCAGGAAGAGCCAGTACTTCAATCTGAATTCAAAGACAGGGAAGATCAATGTACCAGCTCGGGCAGTCACCCAGGAAGAGTTCCCTCTTACTCAACCTTCTTGTTCTATTCAGGTCTTCAATTGATTGGGTGAGGCCCACCCACATTAGGGAAGCCAATCTGCTTTACATCCTCTATCAATTTAAATGTTAAACTCATCCCAAACACCTTAACAGATACATCCAGAGTAGTATTTGACCAAATATGTATGCACCTTGTGGCCCAGTCAAGTTGATACGTAAAATTAAACATCGGAAATAGAGTATGAAAAGGATGGGGAAAAAGTAACTTTGCAGAGAGAAATCCGGCAAATGCTAGCTAAGTCGGGTGACCAAAGTCAACATCAACAATAATAAGTCATGATGATAGGTACTCTTGATATAGTATGTTGAAAATTGTACTTTATCTCTACAGTCATCTTCCAAAACCCATAACCCAAGTCTAACCATGAGAAAAACAATAGACAAACCAAAACTGAAGGACATTATACAAAATGCCCGACTAGCACTCCTCGAAACTCGAGGTTATCAACAACAAAAGTCGGATAAACTGTCACAAATCAAAAGGAAATAAGAATAAATGAAAATTAAATGTAATGTGGTATTCTGAGTGGAATTACAGAATAGAAAAAGGACATCAGGTAAAAAGTAATGAAAGATGAGCAAAGTATGTAGTTTAATTAATAGTAATACACTGGTATCAGTTCCTTAGTTGTGACAAGTGTACAGTGACATTAACAAGGGATAAAACTGGGAGAATATTTAAGGGACCCCCCTGTACTATCTTCACTTCCTCTAAGAGAATCTAAACCTATTCTAAAATAAACATTTATTACAACATACAGAATGAAAATTATTAAGATATATTCTAATAAGTCATTGCATTTTAAGGAAATAGAAATAATCCTATGGATAGTAAGGTAGAATTAGGCTGACCTCAAACTTTCTCAAAAATACTCACTACTTAAGAACAGAGTCAAATATGTTCAGAATTTGAGAAAGATAAATTTTAAAGCAAAAGATAATACACCAAAGTTATTCATTAAGTGCAAAGTACCAAGTATAATGTATACAATATGCACACAAATGAAACACATTTTAAACTTAGAGAAATTCATTTAAAAATGACTAATCCATGAACTTTCTTAGAAAAGTACTCTTTTCTTATGCAAACAATTAGAAAAATGTTAGCTCAAACTAATCGTTGAATGGAGAGTTCATAATAAATGGTATACTTTGATTGCTGAATCTATTTCAGATACTTACATGTATTATAAACAGCTATAGAAATCAAATATCAAGAGAATTTAATGTTAAAACATGTTGGATATTTAAATTTTTAACATTAAAAATAAATTCAGAAGAAAGAAGAGAAAATACGGCTTTTGATTTCAGCTCAGGTCATGATCTCAGGATCGTGGGATCAAGCCCTGTGTTGGGCTCCATGCTCAGCGGGGAGTCTGCTTGAGGATTCTCTCTCTCCCCCTCCCCCAACTTCCATGCACTCCCTCACTCTCTCTGATAAATAAATAAATCTTAAAAAAAAACTAGGTATAAATAAAACTGCTCCTCACAACCTATTTCTAAAGTCCACCAGGATTATGCTTTAATCAACTATAAATTAATATTAGGCAATGCAGGGCTTTTGTTATTATTGCTGCTATTATTAGTTCAAGTACAAACTTATTCTCCCATCTCAAAGATATTTGTGCACAGAGAAAGACAAAGACTACATGTTGCCCTCACTTGGACAGACACCTTGAAATGTGGACATCTGGCTAATCATTCTTGCAATCTGCCACTTTACTTCCCTCTTCATAAACTGATCTTTTGATCTCTGTTATCCCTTCAGAGACATGTCCTTATGAGTCTATCCATCAAATGACAAACTCCTGGCCTCACTAATATTTTTTGACAGGCAGGCATTGCCTGACCCTGGGAGCCTACCTAGAATCTTGATTCTAAAACTCCTCAATGTTATTTCCTCTTGTCTGCGGAAGATTTATTGTTTCAAACAATGATGTTTGTTTCACATATGTATCCAAACCTCAAACACCTGTGAATTACCAGGCTAGAGAGTATATACACACACAAAGCCCCCTCCCCATGCACACACCCACGCACACACATAAATATATTCATACTTAAAACAGGAGCTATAGATATTAAAATTTACCTGTTGTGGGTAGATACATATGTTTTCTTGTAAGTTTCAGAGTAATATTTAAAGTGTTTATAGTTTATAGTCAAGCAAAAATTGTACCAGATGGGGTAAAATAGGGAAGATTTTATTCAAGGCTATTGCAATAAGGTCAACACTGTTACAATAGGGAAGAGAAGTTGAATTTAACTCTATTGAAACAGAAGGCCTGAGGATTTTTAAATTCTGGACTGAGCTAATGGAAAAGACATTTGTGAAGAGCTTGGTCTAAGAGTTAAGCTCTCTGTGTTTGCTAATTGTTGGTTGTCCAAGTTAGACTTCTACTTTCCCCAGAAACTGGGGAATAGAGGCACTATCTCTCTTGATGATTACATTTTAAAGGAATGGCTTCTGGGTGCTTGAGAAAAGACACTTCTGGTTTGTAAACCTAACTAAAGACCAGGAAAAGATTTACATCTCAAAAGGGCACAGAAAATTTGCAATTATGAGTTTTCTAATGTAAAAATTCTCTAAGAAAAGGGAGATCAGGGGCCTACAGTCAGGAGGAAACCTGTCAAAGTTTATTGGAACTGAGAGAAATATTAAGGCTGTCTTGGTCAGTAACAAAGCTCCTGCATAGTTATATTCCCATTTCCACATCTTGCCTCATCTGCCACCATTCCAGCATACACACTGCCCATTGTACCAGCCACACCACTTTATTTGCAGTAATCAGATATGCCATATTTAATTTCTTTTTTTTTAAGATTTTATTTATTTATTTGAGGGAGAGAATGAGATAGAGAGAGAGAGCATGAGATGGGGGAGGGTCAGAGGGAGAAGCAGACTCCCTGCTCAGCAGGGAGCCTGATGTGGGGCTCGATCCCGGGACTCCAGGATCATGAGCTGAGCCGAAGGCAGTTGCCTAACCAACTGAGCCACCCAGGCGCCCCTATGCCATATTTCATTTCATGCTTCTTTTCTTTCTACCACTTTTCTTTCTTATGTAACTGTTTATCAGATCTTCAATACATGGTTAGTATCCCTGCAATCTTTCCTTGCTTCAATAATTTGATGCTTTTACCTTTTATCTGTCCCCCTATTGCATCCATATAAACATGGTGTAATGTTATAAGAGTATGGATTCTAGAGTTATATTGGCTGCAGTTAATGTTCAACCAAATACTAATTAGATGCACAATTTGGAAAGGTATTTAATCTCTTAGAATTTTGGTGTCTTACATGTAAAATGTAAATAATTACAGTACCTAGCTCACATACTTTTCTTCTTTCTTTTCTTTATGTAATATTTTGGTGAAGATGAGATTAATATGTACAAAGTAAAGACCAGAGTATTGTTTTTATTATGCTACTCACACCTTCTATTATTAATTTCTGTTTATTTCTCCTCCTAAATGACATTAAAATAGAAAGCAATTTTGTGTTCTTTGGTATATATTTTGTCTAAAACAGTGTTTTATATTTAGTATTTATTATTAAATACTAGTTGGAAGCAAGTTCAGTTACTGAAATTTTACATTCCCACATGTAACTATGTTGTCAAGAGACTTATAGTTTTAAAATGATATCAAGACTTATAGTTTTAATGTACATTGATATAGATGTTAAAGAAACTTATTTTATTAAAATAAATGTGAGTGAATAAATATTTCTCATTTGTTTATCTGTTCCATGTTTGCTTAAACTCCTTACTTTTGTTTTAAAATATGAGTTTAGAAAGTAATATTTTTAATCCTCTGAGAGGAAAATACAACAAAATATATAGTACTTACATAGTATTTAAAAAGATAAAAACTGCATTATTTAAAAGAGTAAAAATTTCCAAGACGTATGAACTATTTATTTTTTTTAATCACTAGTATGAAGTTGAGTAGAAAAGGGGAAAATTGGCAATGTTTACTTTCTGCATCAGTTGGGGAACCTTAAATGTCAGTCAGTCTGATTACTACTGACATGGACTTTTCACTGACATAGATTTTTCCCTGAGGTCATGAGTTGTTCCCATGATATGATAGGCAGTATTACCAAAATATAGGCGGGACATAGTCACATAGAGAATCTGGAGTAGAAATGGCCAAACATTGTTTTGATCCTTTGTGAACCCCTTTGAACACTTGATAAATGCAGAGAATGCAGAGTTCATATTCTAGGACTGCCCATAGCCTCAAAACCACACTAAGTCTCTCAGGATGCTGGTTGCTTAACTGATAATACAAACACAAAATAAACAAATGGCTAAATTAACGTATGAGAAGAATCTTTGGACAGCATCCAGGTAAATACTGAGTGGACATAAGCAGAACCATGTTTCAGAGCAAATAAGTAGGATAGACTTTTGCTGATTGAAGTTAGAATTAAAAACTACCTGGATGTAGTATAGTTACAAGAAACAGTAAAAAAGGTCACTTTTATGTAATAGACATTTATTTAATATCCATATGGAGCTGTACTTGGGGCCAATATATAGATACAGATTATATAGGAGCAGAAAACTATTTAAGCAACAATGTTAAACTTCTTAGTTTATCCACTAAAAATAGAAATGTAGAGAAAAATATAACATGGAAAACTTGCAGAGACTGTGTATTGGTCTAAGTATACCAGATACAATTTAGCTGTATGTCATTTTCAAGTCTTTCTAGTACTTGTTTTTTAAAGAAAATAACATTACAGAGAACAATAGTAAAAGAATAAAGCAGTCACATATGAGCTTCTCACTCATCTTGATTCCCAGGATTCTGTACCCCAGGGGCAACCATTGTTATTAGTTAACTACATTTCTTTTTATAGATAATTTACACACATTAAAGCATATATATATGTGAAGAGCAGAGTGCCAATTAATAGAGACATACTTAAAACAAGATGACACATACTTAGAAAATGAAAAATGAAATAAGGTATAATTCCTTTCCTACTATTAAAATGCTAATGAAAAGTAAGTGATTGCACATTGGTTATTATTGGGTAAAATAACTCTTATGGTAAAAATCCATAAACAAAACATAGCTAGATAAAACTATATTAAGGAGTTTAGCTTATATATTAATCTCTTGTGGGGAGGTATGTTGTCATCTTCAAAACGGTTTCACATGTTGAAGCAATTTTGGTGTAATATTCTTTTTTTGATTAATTAATTTATTTGGGGTAATATTTTTTAAGGCAACTGGTTTTGTTCTGTAAGTAGTATATTAAGATTCTTGATTGTGTGTAAAAATTGTAGCTTAAGTTTTATATTCTCTTTGTCACTTTCTCTTGAAAGAGAATTTTAACCTGTAAAAGATAATTAATAATCGTACAATCTCAAAATTTGATCTTGAATAAGATATATAGCTTCTAATGTATATATTATTATTTCATTTAGGGGGGCCAGCTATAAATAAGCAGAAAAGTATGCCCTGATATCAAATGGTATGGAAGTACAAATCCAGCTAATATTCAACTTGCTTATAGAGTAAAATACTCTAAAAGCAGAGTTCAAGAAGTCTCTATTTGAGGCCGCACAGGATTTCCCACTCAGTCTTGCTCACCAGTTAGACATGGAGTTGTAGAGGCCCACAGATGAAGAGTTCAAATTTTATTCCAGCTTCTCTATATCCCAGGCACATTATCTTAGAAAAGCGCAGTTTCTTCTTCCTAATCTGCTGTATTTTAGGAAAAAGCATTGGTGACTTTTTGGGCAGAGAAGCCAGAAAACTGAGGACAGGGACACTGTAATTGCTGAAGAGTTACAGAATCCAGGAAGGAAAAGAGATAAAGAAAGAATCTCCAATTTTTGTCTACCCCTAATCCTGACTAACTCCTGAACTCTGCATGCATAGACTAGATCTGAGCAGCTAAAGACGAAGTATGAAGTCAGATTAGAGCTGCTTCCCAAGAAATAGATTCTCACATTCAAGTCCTGTAAAGATAATTGTTTGCCACTTCAAAAGAAACAAACTTCATTGGGAAAAGTAAAAAAAAAAAAAAAAAAAGAATCTAGAATCTCTAAGTCATAATATCCAATATATAATTTAAAATTACCCAACATAGAAATAAGATCTTGCCATTTGCAACGACGTGGATGGAACTGGAGGGTATTATGCTGAGCGAAATAAGTCAAACAGAGAAAGACATGTATCATATGACCTCACTGATATGAGGAATTCTTAATCTCAGGAAACAAACTGAGGGTTGCTGGAGTGGGGGGTGGCGTGGGAGGGATGGGGTGACTGGGTGATGGACACTGGGGAGGGTATGTGTTCTGGTAAGCGCTGTGAATTGTGTAAGACTGTTGAATCTCAGATCTGTACCTCTGAAACAAATAATGCAATATATGTTAAGAAAGAAAAAAAGAAGAAGAAGAATGTAGCAGGAGGGGAAGAATGAAGGGGGGGAAATTGGAGGGGGAGAAGAACCATGAGAGACAATGGACTCTGAAAAACAAACTGAGGGTTCTAGAGGGGAGGGGGGTGGGAGGATGGGTTAGCCTGGTGATGGGTATTGAGGAGGGCACGTTCTGCATGGAGCACTGGGTATTATGCACAAACAATGAATCATGGAACACTATATCTAAAACTAATGATGTAATGTATGGGGATTAACATAACAATAAAAAAATTTAAAAAAAAAATAAAATAAAATTACCCAACATAGAAAGAACCAGAAAAATGAAACATATCCCCAAGGGAAAAAAATTAATTGAAACAGGCCCTAAGATAACCCAAAATTCAAAAATGTCAGTCAGAAATTTTAAAGCAACTATTACAACTCTTTTGAATGAGTTTTTTTTATATAAATGTGCTTATTGTGAATAAAAATATTTTAAAAGACATCACTGCAGAAAACTAGAAATTATTGAATATATAAATTATGGAACTAAAAAATATAGTATCTAAAATTTACTTAATGAACGTAAAGCAGAATATTACAGAGGAAAGAGTGATTTCATGATATATCAATACACATTATTCATGTGAAGAACAAAAAGAAAAAATATTTTTTTAAAAACCAGAATATCAGAGACCTTTGTTATAATATCAAGTGATTTAAACATGTGCTTAATTACTGTTACAAAAGAAGAGGAAGTAGATACTAGAGCAGAAGAAAATGTTGAAGAAATAATTGCTGGAATTTTCTCAAATTTGATGAAAGCCAGAAATTTACAATTCCAGTTTATCTGAAATGTCAGTATCTCTACTTCATCCTCAAAGTGTCCTTGATTGGATAGTAAATTACAGAGTTACCTAACTGTAAGGCAGAAGTTTGCATAGAGTCAAGCTCATACCTTTTATTCCTTAAATAGCCCCTAAATCGAAATATATATATACAACCTAGAACACATTAAAAATTAGAGGGAAAATGGATTAACCTATCAATATATGGTACTAGGACATTACGGGAGAAAAAAATAAAAGCAAGTTCTCTACCCTATACCGTAAGTAAACATAAATTGCAGATAGAAAAATGACCTGAAATGAAAACAAAGTACAAAATCTCGGAAGAAAATACAGGAGATTATCATTATAACATCAAGATAAAGAAATATTAATTGCAAATATAAAACTCACAGTTCTCAAATGTTACTAAATATTTTGAAAAATACCCTGTCTCAACATAGAAACAATGATTTGGAACAACTAAAGGGGTTTATGTATGTCTAAGAAAGGAATTATGACTTGGGGGACAAGGAAGAGGTTTTTATCTTTCTATTTTCTTCCTTGCTTATTCATTTTAGTTTTGAACTGAAGAGCTTAGAACCTGTTTGTTGATTAAGACTCAGTAGAAAACTTAAGATAAAGATAATTTGCAAAAAAAAAGAATGAGAAAACAAAGAAAAGGAAATAAATTGATGAAAAATTACAAATATTCATAATGCACATTGATTTCAACATAAATTATTTAAATAGATACAAGTATTTTCACATAAGAATGTTAAACTTTTTCTTTGCACTTTTTTTTTTAACTTTGATAGAATATACTATTCCAATACTGAGAACTATTCTATTACAATACAAACACATCCTGTGGACCCCTCCTTTGGAAGTTAGATTTTTTTTTTTTTGAAATATTTGCAGTGAAGCAAAATAAATGTATCTATCATTGATCCTCATTCATCTATTGAAGCAAATGCCCTCACCAGGTATGGAGGCAGTTACTCAGGTTGACCTCAGGTTCACTCACAATGTAATTCAAATCTAAGGAGAGAGGATGTATCAGTGTCTACAAAATGTTCCTATGATCCCAGAATATTTTTACCCAGCTATGATGCCATTTGATTAGAAATATAATGGATATTAATTTTCAAATATGAAGTAACTCAGAAATAAAGCACTGATAAACAGTTGTGAGAAAAAGAAAACTCGTCATTTGAGGAAGAAAAAATAAGTATTTTTATTTACTAATAAATCCCATCCTCTCTACAGACTGTTTTTTGTGTGTTATATAATAAATAAGGTTGTGGAAAATAATTTCACTGAAATTTTTCTCACATTTAACCTTGATATGGACTGCTATGTCTGTGGAAAATAATATGAATGGAAAAGAATTCTACCAAAATAAATGCATTATAATTGTTAATGAGACACTACAAGTAATCTAACCAAAATAATTTATAAAGGGATTTAGTAAGCCAAACTTAGTGTTCCAATGTTGCAGTTTTTCTTGGAGTTATAATTGTTATTCATCAGGTTCCTCTTTACTGACCATCCTAGGTCTGACCTGTAGTTCAGGTGGTGGGTGTAACTAAACTCAAGAGGTCTGAGCCCCCAAATTTATATATTCTCTTAACTTGAAAGCACTCTAACCTTTTCAGAGAGATAGAGCAATAGAATTTGAAGCTGTTGATTTTCCAAAGCTTTGCTTTTCCTCTTTAATTTGTCCCTTTCTGTTTTTCAATTTTGCTTTGTGAATACTTTAATATAAACATGTTTTTCTATCTTGTCTGTACACTTGTACTTCCAAATTAAGTAGGGCACTTCACATTATTAAAAAGTTCTTGCTCATTATTTTTATTTCTACCTTTGGATGTCCCAGATGAATTTTCGTAATGTTTACAGCCTTAACTAATTCTTTAAATGGAAAGATAATGACAGTTCACTAAACAGTTTAGAGCCAGTAAATCTCATAGAGAATAAACAATTTAGGTTCACAAATTGTGTGAGTTTTAGTAGTTGATATATAGGACTATATTAACCTTTGGATAGGAATTCAGAGTAATTAAAATAAGCTAAAAATAATACATTCATAGTGTGATTCATTGTTAATATACCTTAGTGTTAAACAATTAATGTTAAAGACATATTATCTTGAAAAGTATATGCATCTGGGCTATTTAGCTAGAGGCATATATATTCTTACCTAATACTAATTATAGGTTACAAAGGACAATATTCACATCTAAAAGTATTTCAAAAATATTTATATAGGCAATCGACAAAATAATATACTTGTTTGCTATTATACTTTCCATATAGTAAATCTTAAGCTGTGATGGAAGGTGATAATTTATGTCTAGTATTTACTGAGTGCTGAGATATTAGATTTGATATTCATATATATTAGCTCCATTTCACAAATGAGAAATCAGTAGCTCAGAAATATTAGTGCTTGTCCACTATTAAACAGTCAGTAATTGCAGTATTTAAAACCAGGTCTTTGGGGTACAGATTTAGAATGAATGCAATTACCTTACTTTGTTTAGTACAATATATGTTTATTCTGATATAATTTTAATATTCAATTTTTTCATATTTGTACTCTACCATATTGTCTTTAGACATGATTAGTAAACTGTGCTTAATAGGTTATCTCAAAATAAAACAATTACTTAGGGGTGCCTGGGTGGCACAGTCAGTCAGGCATCCCACTCTTGGTTTCAGCTTAGCTCATGAGATCGAGCCCTGCGTCAGGCTCCATGCTCAGGGCAGAGTCTGCTTGAGATTCTCTCCCTCTCCCTCTGCCCTTTTACCCCCATGCTCTCTCTCCTCTCTCTCTCTAAAATAAATAAATAAATCTTTAAACAAAACAAAAAAAATTACTTAATTCTAAGTTTCAGGCTTCAAATTGCTTGTCATAGCATTTAATTACCATATTCAAGGGGGGAGTTTCAGGCAGATTTGGAGTATCTGAGGAAAAGAACACACAAATTAAATAGGAAAGGTACTCAGAGGTACAACAAAAGAAAAAAAAAGTTGTGAAATGGAAACTGACTTTCCAGTAGAAAACATACAAGGGTGCTACTGTTCATCTGATTGCAGAATGAAAAATGTCCATATGTACATATATGAGATAAATGGATTAAGAAAAGTTATTCAAGTATCTAATGAGAAGAAAAAGAAGCAAATGCCCTCACCAGGTATGGAGGTGGTTACTCAGGTTGACCTCAAGTTCACTCACAATGTAATTCAAATCTAAGGAGAAAGGATGTATCAGTGTCTACAAAATGTTGAGAGTTCCTATGATCCCAGAATATTTTTACCCAGCCATGATGCCATTTGATTAGAAATATAATGGATATTAATTTTCAAATATGAAGTAACTCAGAAATAGAGCACTGATAAACAGTTGTGAGAAAAAGAAAACTCATTGTGAAATTCAATTAAGAAAAAAATTAAAATTAAGATACCACAAAGGGGAAAAATTGTTAAGTGTCCATTAACAATCGCTAGGTTGAAATTTGAAACTAATATTAAACAGTTAATGTAATATTTTTAAAATGCAGAACACATTTTTCATTATTTGTGATAAGTTAAAACCATATACTTCTTAGGAGGTTTTTCTAAAGTGACGGAAGGTATCGGCAAGAGTTACGGTGCTAATTTTATCTTCTTTATTAATAGAGAATCAATATACACTATTTTATGTTCCTACAGCATTAAGTATATTTATATATTCATATTCACAAACACATGCATGTATAAAACTGAACAGTGCCAGTCTCTTAATACTTCATATAATCTATTTTTTAAAGTTTTTATTTAAATTTCAGTTTGTTAACATACAGGGTAATATTAGTAAGCTTCAGGTGTACAATTTAGTGATTCAACACTTCTTTATATCACCTAGTGCTCATCACAAATGCACTCTCTAACCCCCATTCCATATATCCTATTTTTTTAACCACACAGGCTATCTTAGGAAATAACATCTCCCTAGGTAATAATTTTGTACTTTTCTGCATCACTTAAATTCTATGTTTCAATATTTCAAAGCAAAAACAAATATACAATAATGTATTGCTTCATGAAAAGAAAAGGTACACCAAAATGTTTACAACTTATTTTTGAAAATATATATAATATGGAAGCTTGGTTTTTGTGATTTGAGCAGTTGTGCTAAGGACAATTTTTTTTAAGTGCTAAATCAGATCATCATAAAAATAACACAACTAATATTATAATAAGTAAGCATTTATAAGTGAATATTCACTAGAAATTTGATTTAAAGGTGAGGTCTCTATTTTAATGAGTCCATTGATTGTGGGCCACAAAAAACTTCTTGTATGAAATATGTTCCTAAAGTACACTAAGGATTTTCAGTCTCAGTATATTCAACTCAGAGGAAGAAATTAAAATAAATTTATGAAGCATTCTGAGAAAAAAATATTAATGCTATTTATCCTGATATTTTACCATTATTTTACCCACATGTTCCTTGATAGTAGTGTTTAATTAATTCTATTAATAATGTATTTGATAATTAAATTGTTTTCACAGTAAAAACCATGTTCACATCAATATTTTACCAGTTTATATGATATTTGATTAGAAAATTACAATAACATTACAACTGTCACAAACAAGGAAAAAACACAGTGTATCCTTGGGAAACATTTGATTTAATTTATATAATTATATAATATAAATTATATATTTATATAATTTAATTTATATAATATAATCTATACAATAATATAGAAAGTATTTTCAAGTTCTCAGTATGCCAAAAGATTAATAACGTATCCATAGACCACAGAGTAAGAAAGGAAAATAATAGATGAGAGAGCAAGAGAAAGAAAGTATGGAATGCTCTGGCACAAAAGACCTAAAACAGAAATTAATGTTCACTCAAAGCACAAAAATGTTATTTGAATCCACTTAACTATGAAAACAAAAGTATGCTTATCTAGAAATCCAGGTCTGAATGCATTTTCTTATTATATCTAAAGATTCAAGATTAAGCAAAAATTGTACATTGATCATGAGTGTAAACATGCAGATTTTACTGTGGTCTTAAATGACTTGAAGAATGAGATCCCCATTTAAAAGATCAAGGTCTACAGTAGGTGGACCT
Source organism: Phoca vitulina (assembly GCF_004348235.1). NCBI lineage: Eukaryota > Metazoa > Chordata > Mammalia > Carnivora > Phocidae > Phoca > Phoca vitulina. The sequence continues at coordinate 40,558,837 of NW_022589708.1, read as the reverse complement.
TTTCATCTGAGCCTTTTCATCTGAGTTGCTAAATCAGGATCATGCTTTCTTGCTGATTGATGGATCATGTATATTAATGGCTGTTAAGAATAATTATAATGCTATGGTTTATGTGCCAGACTGGGGACACACCCTAGGTCTCATTTACTATTTTGTCAAAAGTACTTTTGCTCACTTATGAGGTTAAAGCAAATCAGATTGTTCTGACAAGTTCATATGTGTTTCAGATTTTTAAATAAAATTATTAATTTATGAGGGTATTTCTTTTTAAATGATGCAAATTCTACTGGGTAAACAATAATAATAATATTGATGGGAATGATCCAAAGTAATCAAGACTTCTGTTGCATCATTTCTTTGAAATATGAGAAGGAATATGTGCCTAAAGATGGGGATGATCTTCAAATATTTTATGCCAGAGGTACCCGTCAGAAAATGTGATTCGGCTGTCATCATGGTTGTTGGCCTTAAACAACCTGCATGGTTTTTAGGAATGTATCCCTGTTCATGTTAATAGCTCTTTTATTCTGTAACAAATAAGTCATATCTCAATTATAATAAGCATGGCCCATGGTCAAGTGTAAGAACAGATCTAAAACAGATTGAAGAGGGCCAACCTGAAGTATAAAAGAGAAAAGTGCCTTGTATGCTATTGTGATGAGATCCTTTGTCTCCATTTTCTTTGTTTAGTCTCTTCTCTTTTTCAGTGCTTACATTTCCTCATTTCTTCTTGTCCAATTATTGTTCTCTTTCAGAATAAGCATTATATAGTCACTTTCTATTATCTTATGCACCATTTTTATTTTACTATTGTCTCTTATATTTTATAAACTGTTTTATTTTTATTTACTTATTTTTTATTGAATTATATTTGACACATAATGTTACATTCATTTTAGGTGCACAACGTAGTGATTTGACAACCCTCTATATATGCTCACTAGTGTAGCTACTATCTACATATGAGACTATTACAGTATCATTAACTATATTCCCTATGTTGTCTCTTTTATCCCCAAGTCTTATTAATTTTATAATGAGAGCCTGTACCTCCCACTCTCTTTCACCCATTTTGCCCACCCCTCACCACCCTCCCCTCTGGCAGTCATCAGTTTGTTCTTTGTACTTGTGGACTCATTTCTGCTTTTTGTTTATTCTTTGTTTGTTTTAGGTTCCACATATAAGTGAAATCATATGATTTTCCTTTCTCTGTCTGACTTATTTCACTTAGCATAATACCCTCTAGGTTCATCCATGTTGTTGCAAATGGCAAGATCTTATTCTTTTTTATGGCTGAGAAATATTCGTGTGTGTGTGTGTGTGTGTGTGTGAGAGAGAGAGAGAGAGAGATATCTTCTTTATTTATCTATGGGTGGACACTTGGGTTGCCTTTTGTCCTCATCGAGGCACTCCTTTCACATATAACAAGGCCCGTTCTTGTGGCAGCTACTTCTCTACCAATATTATAAAACAAAGATGCCCTCCAGTCAGTAAAATTTGATCTTCACAATATTTTCCTTCCTTCTGTTTTATCTCAACGCTAATGATTCGATTTTAGTCATTTGTACATAACAATAAAACAAGCTAACATTTACAAAATTATAAACATCAAGTGATGTTTTTATGCGGTATTTTACAGATTCTAACAATGTAATTAAAATCTTTTTTCCCTTAATTCTAAACTCTTATGTTAACAAATAGTTTTTATATACCTTTATTAGGAATGTTTCAAATTGAGCCAATATTTCCTTACAAAGTGTTATTTTAGAAAGCTCATCAGAGACAGAATTCAAATGTTTTTGTTTTGCATTCTGTTCCTTTGATTTTGAAAGTTTATATTTTGAAAATTTCAGTGTGGAATTAAATTTGTACACCCCTTATTTTATTAAAGAGGCATTATCTAATGGTTTCATAAGAAAAAAAATACACACATACATATATTTTTAACACATGTACACATCTTTTACACATATTCACAACACAGTTTATATATATGTTCATACATGCATAAATATATAAAAATAAATGTTATAAGTGAAATATAAATTATATATAAACATATATATTTATTTACCTTTGATATTCACTATCTTACTTTGCCAAGAATTTCAGTATATTTTTTTCTTGAATAGTTTACTCTGATATGGCTAGATGGGAGGAAAAATATATAAGATAAGCTGCTGCAAACAATTTTTTTTTTTTTTTTTTTTTTTAAGATTTTATTATTTGACATAGAGACAGAGTGAGCACAAGCAGGGGGAGTGGCAGGCAGAGGCAGAGGGAGAAGCAGGCTCCCCACAGAGAAGGGGGAGCCCGATGTGGGACTCGATCCCAGGACTCCAGGATCATGACCTGAGCCGAAGGCAGTCGCTTAACCAACTGAGCCACCCAGGCGCCCTGCTGCAAACAATTTTGAACACCTGTGGAATGTAACTGTTTTCTACAGCTGTTCAATAAAAAACTGAAGTTGGGCACGAATTTGTCTTAATGATCAAGTTACAGTGAGATTTGTATATTTCCTGTTATTTCCTGTTTATTTCTGCAGAAAGAGTAAATTCCAAGTTTTTGACCTGGTTTGGCTCATGAACGTAAGGGATGCAAGACTCAGCTGAGACCAATATGACATAGATTATACTTTAGAGTCAAATAATGGACTTCACACTCAAAATAATTGCTGTTAATATCACATATCTGTTCTTGTCAATCAAGTGTTAGCTATCTTAAACTTTTTATTGACATATACTTTTAACAAAATAAAATGCATAGATTGTAGACATTAATTATAAGTTTGTTGAGTTTTGACAATTGTATACACCTGTGTAACCATAACCCCAATCAAGATATAAGACGTTTATATTATCTGAAAAAGATCCACTTGCCTCTTTTCATTTAATTTTCCCTAGAAAACAATCACTGAAAAATTAATAACCTTTATTGTTTAAAGCAGTTTTAGGCCACAGCAAAATTGAGGGGGAAAATATAGAGATTTACCATACACCCCTTGCCCCACACATGCATAGCTTTTCCCACTGTCAACATCCCACACCAGAGTGACTGGTATATTTGTTACAATTAATGAAGCTATATCAACACATCATTATCACCCAAAGTTCATAGTTCACTTTAGGGTTCACTCTTGGTTTTGTACATTCTATGGTTTTGACAGTTGTATAACGACATGTATATATTATTATAGTATCATACAAAAGAGTTTCACTGCCCTAAAAATCCTCTGTGCTGTGCATATTTATCCTTCCCTATACCCTAATTTCTGGCAATCACTGATCTTTTTACTGTCTCCATAGTTTTCCTTTTCCAGAATCTCATATAGTTGGGATCATACAGTATGTAGCCTTTTCATGTTGGCTTCTTTAACTTACTAATATGCATTTAAGTCCTCTCTGTATTTTCATGGCTTGATAGCCAACTTCTTTTTAGCACTGAATTACATTCCATTGTCTGAATGTGTTACAGTTTATTTATCCATTCAACTACTGAAGGACATCTTAGTTCCTTCCAAGTTTTGATAATTATGAATAAGCTGCTATAAACATCTGTCCAGTTTTTTGTGTGGACATAAGTTTTCCACTTCTTTGGGCAAATATCAAGGAGTTTGATTGCTGAGTCATATGGTAAGAGTATGTTTAGTTTTATAAGAACCTTCTAAACTGTCTTCCAAAGTGGCTGTACAAAAGCGTTCCCACTAGCAATGGATTAGAGTTCCTGTTCCCCATTCTTGCCAGGGTTTAGTGTTAGTGTTTTGAGGTTGGGCCATTCTAACAGTTGTGATACCTATTCTTTCACCAATACCACAGTCTTGATTACTGTAGGTTTGTAATAAGGCTTAAAGTCATGGAGTATCATTCCTCTGACATTGGTCTTCTTCAATATTTAGTAAGTTATTCCAGGTCTTTTGCCCTTCCATATAAACTCTGTAATCAGATGGTTGATACCCAGAAAATAATTTTTAGGGATTTTTATTGGGATTGCATTTAATCTGTAAACTAATTGGCAAAAAACTGACACCTTGAAAACATTTATCCCTTCTACACAAGAACATGGAATATCTTTCCATTTATTTAGTTATTCTTTCATTTCTTTCATCAGAGTTTTGTAATTTTCCTGATATAGGTATTGTACATAGTTAGATTTATACTTAAGTATTTCATTTTGGGAGGTGCTGATATAAATGGTATTGCATTTTTAATTTCAAATTCCACTTATTCATTGCTGGTATATAAGAAAGTGGGTGACTGGATCTTATATACAGCAGCTTTGTTATAGTTGCTTATTAGTTCCTAATTAAAATTGGCCATTTTTTTCCAATTTTCTACATTGACAATCTGTCATCTGTGGACTAAGACAGTTTTATTTCTTTCTTCCTAATCAGTGCAATTGTATGTCCTTTTCTTTACTTATTGCATTAGCTAGGACTTTCAGTGCAATGTAAAAAAGAACTGGTGGGAGAGGACATCCTTGCCTTGCTCCTAATCTTATTAGGAAAACATCCAATTTCTCATCATTAAGGGTGATGTTGGTTGCAGAATTTTTTGTAGATGTTCTTTATCAAGTTGTGGAAGTTGCCCTCTATTCCTAGTTTGCTGAGTCTTTTTTTTTTTTTTTTTTTTTTTTTTATGAATGGTTGTTGAATTTTGTCACATGTTTTTTCTGCATCTATTTATATCATCAAGTGATTTGTCATCTTTAGCCTATTGATGTAATGGAAAACATTTGGTTTTTTGACTTCTGAACTAGGCTTGTACCTGGATAAATCTCACTTGATCATGGTATATAATCGTTTTTATATATTGTTGCATTTGATTTACCTATATTTTGTTGTGGGTTTTTGCGTCTATGTTCATGAGATAGATATGTACAGATAATGGTCTGTAGTTTCTTGTAATTTTTTTTTTTTTCTGGTTTTAGTATTGGAGTGATGCAGACATCATAGAAATCGTTAGGAAGTAGTCCCCCTGCTTCTATCTTCTGGAAAGGATTGTAGAGAATTTGTATATATTTTTTTAAATGTTTGGTAAATTTACCAGTGAATCCATATTGGTCTGGAGCTTCATGTTTTGGAAGGTTATTGTTTACTGATTTAACTTCTTTTGTAGATATAAGCCTATATATATTATCTATTTCTACATGTGTGACTTTTGGAAGATTGTGTTTTTAAAGGAATTGGTCCATTTCATCTAGGTTATCAAATTTGTGGGCAAAGAGTTGCTCATAATATGCCTTTATTTTCCTTTTAATATCCATGGTATGTATGGTGATGTCCCCTCTTTCATTTTTGATATCAGTAATCTGTGTCTTCCTTCTTTTTTTCCTAGTTAGCCTGGCTACAGACTTATCAATTTTATTGAAGCAACCACTTTTTGATTTCTACTATTATAGATCCATTTTGCCTACTCTATTGTAGAACTTCAGATAAATGGAATTATATTTCATGTACTCTTTAGTTTCTGACTATAACTCACTGGAATGCTTTTGAAATATATCCCTGTTGCTGCATTGCATCTGTAATACCTTCCATCTTCCTCTTTATTATTGAATAATTGTTCATTTTTATATAGCTATTATATTTTTTTTATTATCCCATTGTGGACATTTAGGGTATCTTTAGGCTTTGATGATTTTGATTATGGCTGATAGAAATATTCCCTTGTCATTCCTTTTGTGGGTGTTTGTTTCATTCTCTTGTATAAATACCCAGGTATGGAATTCCTGGGTCATAATATAGACATGTATGTTTACACTTAAATTTTAAATAAACTGACATTTTTTTCTAAAGTGGTTTAATTTTACATTCTGACCAGCAGATATCAATGATCCAAGTTGCTCTACATCCATAATTATATTCAATAATGTTAGTGTTTTTTTTTTAAATTAACCATTCTGGTGAATATGAAATAGCTATTATTTCACTTTAGTTCATTGTTCTCTTAAATTTCTCACCCCCCCCTTCTTCACACATGTTCAGCAAAAGACTGGCCTAATATAAAGGAAAAAAAATGATTCAAGGAATTTTCTCTGTAAATATACAAACATCCCTGTATTTGCACATATCCATCTTTTTTCCCCAGCTTTTTGATGTATTGACAAATTAAAATTGTATATATTGAATCTGTATAATGTGATGTTTTGATATATATATATGTATATATATACACATTTTTAAATTATTATCACGTTTAAGCTAATTAACCTATCTCTCATGTCAACAGTTACTTTTTTGTGTGGTGAGAACACTTAAGATCTACTCTCAGCACATTTTCAGTATGCAATACATCATTGCTAACTACAGTCACTATGCAGTACTTTAGGTCTCTAGAACTTATCTCACAACTGAAATTTTGTGCCCTTTGACTACCTCTCCATGACCCTCCAGTCCCTTACAACCACTATTCTTCTCTCTCCTATGAGTCTGACATTAATAGATTCCAGAAATGAGAGGTCGTGAAGTATTTGTCTTTCTTTTTCAGTTTATTTCATTTAGCATAATGTCCTCAGATTCATCCATGTGGTTGCAAATTGCAGGATTTATTTTTTTAAGTTTGAAATATATCTAAAATATATATTTATGCTTATAAATATATATTATGTTTTATCTAAGTTATAAAATATTTATGTTTTATTATATTGTATATGATATATATACATTATATATATATATACATTATATATATATATATATATATAATTTTCCACAAGATATATAAAATACTGGAAAATATATATATATATCACATTTCTTAATCTTTTCATTCACTGACAGGCACTGGCAGGCTATTGTGAATAATGTTGCAATCAACATAGGAGTGCCGATATCTCTTCAAATTTTTATTTTATTTCCTTTGGTTGTATACCCAGAAGTAGGATTGCTACATCGTAGTTCAATTTTAATTTTTTAAAAGAATCTCCATATTGTTTTCCTTAATAATTGTATTAATTTACATTCTTACCAACAGTGTGCAAGGTTCCCTTTTCTCCACATCCTCACCAACACTTATCTTTTTACTTTTTGTAATAGCCATCCTAACAGATAAGAGATGATATCTCATTGTAATTTTGATTTTTATTTCCCTGATGATTAGTGATGGTGAGCTTCTTTTTTATACCTATTAAGCATTTGTATGTCTTCTTTGGAAAAATATCTATTTTGGTCCTTTGCCCATTTTTAAATTATTTGTTGTTGTTGTTGTTTTTCCTTGCTATTGGGTTGTATGAGTTCCATATATATTTTATAACTGTAAATATATAAGCCACCAACATTAGAGCACCTAAACATATAAAACAAATATTAACAGATCTGAAGGGAGAAATAGCAATACAATAATGGTAGGAGACTTCAGTGTCTCACTTTCAACAATGGACACATCATCCAGACAGAAAATAAACAGAAAAAGTAGACTTGAATAATACTATAGGGCAAGTGATTTTAAGAGACATATACAGAATATTCCATTCAAAAAGAGTATGATACACATTCTCCTCGAGCTCACATGGAACACTCTCCAGGATAAATCATATCAGCCCACAACATGAGTCATAATAAATTTAAGAACACTGAAATTATGTCAAGTATCTTTCCCAACCACAATGGTATGAAACTCTTGAACAACTCAAAAGAGAAATAAAAAATATCTTGAGACAAGTGAAAATGGAAACACAACAGGCCAAAACTTATGGGATGCATCAAAAGCAGTGCTGATTAGGAAGTTAGTAATAAAATCATACATCAAGAAAATAACGAGGTCTCACACAACCTAGCATTACATATTAAGGAACTGGAAAAAGAATAAACTAAGCCTAATTAGCAGAAGGAAAGAGTAATGAAAATTAGAAGACAAACAAATGAAATAGAGATTTAAAAAACCATAGAAAGGATCAATGAACCTAAGAGTTGTTTTTACATGCATGCATCCCCTTGTACTCTTATCATAATGATAAACTGACTCTCTTTCTTGTTAATGACTGTTTTTATTTCCTTCTTCTGCATACTGTAGATTCTCCTTAATGGAAAGTTCGTACTGCTGATTTCACTTTATCTTCTTTTTCTTCAAATTATATTACAGTCTCTTCATCAGTATTAAAGAAGCTTAAATCTCTTTAATTAAAATTAACATCATACCCATCTATCACACACTCTTCAAGGCTAAACATTTTTCTTCACCATACATACCTTCATAATTCAATACATCATCATCCCATTCAAGCTACTATTATTCCTACTTCTTCACACTGTTCTTTTGCTAAAGACATCTGTGGCTTCTGTGTGGCTAAATACAAGTTTCACTTCAGGACATGTAACGTTCTTGTCTTCTCAACAATATTTGCAGTCTTAACTGCAGCCATTTACTGAAGGCTTCCCTTTTTTGGTTACTATATGTAACAAACTTCCCACTCTTTTTTTTCCACCTCCTGGGATATTTATTCATAGTTTATTGTGTAGGTGGCTCCACATGACTCTTAAATGAGTCTTCTCTTTGCATGTTACTCTCTTGTTTCATTAAGTGTTAGCACAATTTGAGCAATTGCTTAATCCTAAAACCTGGGAGAGATCATTGATTTCAGAATATATGACTATCCACCCCTAAACTATCATCAGCAAAACCATATGGATTAACTTTTTAATTTTTTTAAATTTTTTAATCACAGTGGATTAACTTTTTAAAATATCTTTTTGTGATTCACTATCCATTAATCCATTTATAATTTACCATCTGACCTTGAGCATGTCTCCTTTATATTTTGAAGCCATCTACTGCTTTTTATCCTGTTAACGCCTCATCTCTTCCTCTTTCATATTTTAACTAGAGTGTATCTCTCTAGACTTTGTGTAATCCAGTCTATATCCACTGTCATCTTTAAAAATAATAAAGCAGAATGTGTCATTTATATTTAAAAAATGCTTTAGTGACTTTTCATTGTCCTTGCCAAACATCATCCCTGCAATCTGGTGCATGTCTTCCTCTCCAGCTTTCTTTTTCACCTTTCTCTGTGTTACTCATTTCACTTCATCAGAATAACTCTTCTTACTTTTTAGAATGTGCTGCATTTTCTCTAAAATATGAGCCTTCACATGATTTCCTTTGCAGGAAAGTTTCTTTCACTCATCCTCCTATATTAAATTCACCAGGTGACTGCTACTCACCCTTTTGATCTCAGTTTAACAGTTATTTCTCAGATTAAATTTTTGTTCTTCCACACTAGCTTAGCTCTTAAATGCTACATTTTTTTCCACTGGGCTGTACAATCCATAAGGGCATAAACTGCATCTGTTTTCTTCCCTGACAAATTTGTAGCATCTACACAATGGTGTGGTAAAGAATGGACAGTCACAAATTAGATATTGAATAGATCAATATATCACAATTCATTTCTTGGTTATATTGCAGAGACAGAGGATTGATTAATCCTGCACAGGCATAACTTGTACAAGTTAAACAGTCATCCTTTCTCAGGTTAAGAATCTAATTTAGCAATTTGCTAATTTAAAATCAGTAGTTTATCATATTTCAAAGTTTTAGAGCTCTGATCACAAAGGATAAAAAATATATTTAATAGATGTTGAAATGTCTTTCAGTTAAGGAATGCATAAGACAAAATTGTGTTTTATTGACTCTTCTATTTTTATAATTTCCCAAATACAGTGAATATAACTGTTTCCCCACAATGTGCATTTATAAAAACAATCTGATTTACAGAAATATTGTTTCTTTAGAAATTTATGTCAACAGGGGCGCCTGGGTGGCTCAGTTGGTTAAGCGACTGCCTTCGGCTCAGGTCATGATCCTAGAGTCCTGGGATCGAGTCCCGCATCGGGCTCCCTGCTCAGCAGGGAGTCTGCTTCTCCTTCTGACCCTCCCCCTCTCATGTGCTCTCTCTCTCTCTCTCTCAAATAAATAAATAAAATCTTAAAAAAAAAAAAAAAAAAAGAAATTTATGTCAACAGTCATGCTAATTAATCATTGATGCAATGAAGTTAAGTCTCACTAAATAGAAAGGATCATCCACTGAAACGTTCAATTAGAAAGTGAGTAGTACATAATTTATCACTATCTAGACATTTTTCTTGCTCCTTTAAAAGTTGAATATTATTCTGTGTAATAAATATGAAGGAAAATAAATTGTCTTAATTAATGCAGGCAATTTAGAGTCACTTATATGTTGAATAATAAAAACAGTGGAAATTAATACCATTATTGCAGAAGTGTTGTGATTTAGTGACATATTTTAAATTTCTGACTAAAAAAATGTCTTTCAGTACTCCCAATAAGAGGAATCCAGTATTTCCTCAACAGTGGCATCTAGAAGGGCCATAAGAAGAGGCTTTTTCCATAAGTGAATTCCCTGAGGAATTTAAATAATTATTTGGGGTCTATATATATTTTTCCCCACTTGTGAAATCAGTGGCTTGGAGTAGATGGGACTATAAAGCATCTCCTGAGTGAAAGGTTTCTTGACTTTTATTTATACCTACAACTTCTGTCACTAAGAGCAATGCTTACTTCATGTGGAGGAAATTCTGCCCATGTGCTGTGATCTCAAATTTCTTTCATGACCCCTTCCTCGTGACTTGGCCAGTGCTGAAAATTCGTTGCTACCAACAGAGGAAATTCTTTAAAGTGAGCCATTTCTTACATCAATAGAGTAGTTATAATAATCTAACTTGAAGTAACACCACCATGGAACTGAGAAATAATATTTAAATTTTTATGGGAAGGCAGGAAGGGATAAAGTCTGCCAGTATGCATGGCATTAAGACAAAGCTAAAAAGGCTATATATCCTTGGGTGACAGGGGGTTCTCACACATTACCAAGGAGGTGTGAAATGAAAATAATTTTTACTTAAAAGAAAAATATTTCCTAAATCTTCTTTAACTTCTTTAAGTTTCTGTTTCTCAATTTGTAAAGTAAAACTAGTAATTTCCCTCTGCATTTATAAAATATAATTCTATCAATGTCTTCCAGCCAAAGGTCACCAGGAACACACCTGTAGGTGAACAAGTGAGTTTATTACTAATTGCAGAGAGGGAGAACACACACTATAAGGAATGGTAGGAGGTCTCATAAAGCAAGCATTAAAAGGGCACCTGGGTGGCTCAGTTGGTTAAGCGGCTACCTTCGGCTCAGGTCATGATCCTGGAATCCCAGGATTGAGCCCCACATCAGGCTCCCTCCTCAGCGGGGAGTCTGTTTCTCCCTCTGACACTCCCCCTTCTTGTACTCTCTCTCTCAAAAAAATGAATAAAAACATTAAAAAAAAAAAAAAAAAAAAAAAAAGCATTAGAAAGAACCTGTAATTGGATTTGGTCTTTTATTGGGTAATTTTGGAAACAGGGTCTGGAAATGGGGGTCCACTTTGGATTGGGTGCTGTTAGAATGCAGTAGCATTTATGTGTTTGAGCATCTCATTAATTTTATCTACAGGAAGGCCATATTAGAGCAAGAATCACACTGTAGTTGATAAAGAAATAGCAGTCACTCATAACTGCTAAGAAATGAGATGTTTGCTATCTCACTTTATCATAATCTCAGTGTGATCTTGATGTTGGTGCCTACGAGATCATGTGTGCCTAAGAAGAGAACAGTCTGGCCTAGTTATGAGTATCAGGCCATCTTCCAACAACACTGAAGCCAACTGTCATTGTCAGATCACTTCCTGGATGTAAGGAGCTGCTTTTTATTTCCTCACAAAAAAAAAGATATAAAAAACAAAATAATGAAGAAATACTTGACAGAGAAAAATTCAGGATGTCCAACATACCACACAGAAGTTCTGGAAAGAGAAATAAAAAAAATAAATAAATGAAATGGACAGGAAAGTCTTGTCAAATTAATACTGAGGAAAATATGCCCCAACACTAAGCATAGCATTATTTAATATAACACCAAATATGTGAGCGCCTGGTTGGCTCAGTCATTAAGTGTCCGCCTTCGGCTCAGGTCATGATCCCAGGGTCGTGGGATCGAGCCCCGCATTGGGCTCCCTGCTCAGCAGGAAGCCTGCTTCTCCCTCTCCTACTCCCCCTGCTTGTTTGTGTTCCCTCTCTCGCTGTGTCTCTCTCTGTCAAATAAATGAATAAAATCTTTAAAAAAAAGACTTAAATGTTAAAAAAAAAAAAATAACACCAAGTGCAAAGAAAAGTTTATAAAAGCTTCCAGAGAGAAAGCAAAGAAAAAAAAAAAAAAAAAGAAAAGATTCTTTTCACAATGGGACAAGGTTCATATTACCATATTACCGCCATACTGCTCAGGAAAAGTGCCAGATTCCAGCACAATAGATCAGTGTATTAAAGTTCTGAGGAAAAGCAGCTCTTTTTCTTGAATTCTAGAGGCAGCCAAACTTGGATCATGCCACGACCAATAGATTTACCTCCACTAAACTCTTTCTGAGGCAATTACTTGAAAATATACTCCAACAAGATGAGAATGAAAACAAGAAAAAGGAAGACTTGAGAAACATGAAATGGTGTCCTAAGCCAGGAGCACAGCAAAAGAAACTGCAGGCTGAGGGCTCTGAAGCAGGCCAAGGAAACACCGTCTACAGTGGCATGAACCCGTCATGGACTCGAAGAAGCACGTCTTAAACCAGTGCTCTCAGACTTTAATGTACCAAGGAATTAACCAAACATTTTAAAATGTCAATTTCAATTAGGTACATCTGCAGTATGGACCAAAGATCCTTCATTTCTTGTAAGCTCTCAGGTGATGCCGATGCCAGGGCTCCCTGGGCCACGCTACGAGGAGGAAGGCATGCCACTGAGCAAAGCATTCAGTCACTTAAAATATAAATTTGTGGTTCATCCTCCTAAAACTTGTTACATGTTTCTCTTCATTGTCCTGAGAATTAAATCTTTGCTCCTTTCCATGGCTCTAAAGTTTCCTCATTAAAATGATTCTATGAACTTACATTTCACACCTCAACACATATCACTCTAAGCATCATGGATTATGTTCAAATCATACTGATGCAGTTTCATGGATGTTCTAACTTCAGAGTGTCTACTTTTGCTGTTGCCTCTAGCTAGATGCTCTTTTCCTACCCACTTGCAACACGTGGAGAATTTAAATATCACTTCTTCTAAAAAAGGTTTGTTTGTTTTTAAATTTATTATTATTATTTTTTTATTTTTAAGTAATCTCTACACCCAACAAGGGGCTTGAACTCACAATCCCAAGATCAAGAGTCGCATGCTGTTCTGACTGAGCCAGCCAGAGAACCCTTTAAAAAGGCAATGCAAAATATAGCTTTTTTATTCCAAACACCAAATATATAGCAATGATATTACCATATTAGAGAACTACTTTTAAAAGAAAATTAAAAAGAAATATATAATTTGCTGGCATATAGTTGCTAATAATATGTTCTTATAATTGTTTGTATTTCTTTGGTGTTGGTTGTGATCTCTCCTCTTTCATTCATGATTTTATTTATTTGGGTCGTTTCTCTTTTCTTTTTGATAAGTCTGGCCAGGGGTTTATCAATCTTATTAATTCTTTCAAAGAACCAGCCCCTAGTTTCGTTGATCTGTTTACTGTTCTTTTGATTTCTATTTCATTGATTTCTGCTCTGATCTTTATTATTTCTCTTCTCCTGCTGGGTTTAGGCTTTATTTGCTGTTCTTTCTCCAGCTCCTTTAGGTGTAGAGTTAGGTTGTGTATTTGAGACCTTTCTTGTTTCTTGAGAAAGGTTTGTATTGCTATATGCTTTCCTCTTAGGACCGCCTTTGCTGCATCCCAAAGATTTTGAACAGTTGTGTTTTCATTTTCATTTGTTTCCATGAACTTTTTAAATTCTTCTTTAATTTCCTGGTTGACCCATTCATTCTTTAGTAGGATGCTCTTTAGCCACTATGTATTTGAGTTCTTTCTGACTTTCCTCTTGTGATTGAGTTCTAGTTTCAAAGCACTGTGGTCTGAAAATATACAGGGAATGATCCCAATCTTTTGGTACCGGTTGAGACCTGATTTGTGACCTAGGATGTGATCTGTTCTGGAGGATGTTCCATGGGCACTAGAGAAGAATGTGTATTCTGTTGCTTTGGGATGGAATATTCTGAATATATCTGTGAAGTCCATTTGGTCCAGTGTGTCATTTAAAGTCTTTATTTCCTTGTTGATCTTTTGCTTAGATGATCTGTTCATTTCAGTGAGGGGGGTGTTAAACTCCCCTACTATTATTGTATTGTTGTCAATATGTTTCTTTGCTTTTATTATTAATTGGCTTATAAAATTGGCTGCTCCCATGTTAGGGGCATAGATATTTACAATTGTTAGATCTTCTTGTTGGATAGACCCTTTAAGTATGATATAGTGTCCTTCCTCATCTCTTATTATACTCTTTGGTTTAAAATCTAATTTGTCTAATATAAGGATTGCCACCCCAGCTTCCTTTTGGTGTCCATTAGCATGGTAAATTGTTTTCCATCCCCTCACTTTCAATCTAGAGGTGTCTTTGGGTCTAAAATGAGTCTCTTGCAGACAGCATATCAATGGGTCTTGTTTTTTTTATCCAATCTGATACCCTGTGTCTTTTGATTGGGGCATTTAGCCCATTTACATTCAGGGTAACTATTGAAAGATATGAATTTAGCGCCATTGTATTGCCAGTAAGATGACTGTTACTGTATATTGTCTGTGTTCCTTTCTGATCTATGTTGCTTTTAGGCTCTCTCTTTGCTTAGAGGACCCCTTTCAATATTTCTTGTAGGACTGGTTTTGTGTTTGCAAATTCCTTTAGTTTTTGTTTGTCCTGGAAGCTTTTTATCTCTCCTTCTATTTTCAGTGACAGCCTAGTTGGATATAGTATTCTTGGCTGCATATTTTTCTCATTTAGTGCTCTGAATATATCATGCCAGTCCTTTCTGGCCTGCCAGGTCTCTGTGGATAGGTCTGTTGTCAATCTAATGTTTCTACCATTGTAGGTTACAGATCTCTTGTCCTGAGCAGCTTTCAGGATTTTCTCTTGTCTCTGAGACTTGTAAGTTTTACTATTAGATGTTGGGGTGTTGACCTATTTTTATTGATTTTGAGGAGGGGTTCTCTGTGCCTCCTGGATTTTGATGCCTGTTTCCTTCCCCAAATTAGGGAAGTTCTCTGCTATAATTTGCTCCAATATACCTTCTGCCCCTCTCTCTCTTTCTTCTTCTTCTGGGATCCCAATTATTCTAATGTTGTTTCGTCTTATGGTATCACTTATCTCTCAAATTCTGCCCTCATGATCTAGTAGTTGTTTATCTCTCTTTTTCTCAGCTTCTTTATTTTCCATCATTTGGTCTTCTATATCACTAATTCTCTCTTCTGCCTCATTTATATCCTAGCAGTTAGAGCCTCCATTTTTGATTGCACCTCATTAATAGCCTTTTTGATTTTGACTTGGTTAGATTTTAGTTCTTTTATTTCTACAGAAAGGGTTTCTCTAGTATCTTCCATGCTTCTTTCAAGCACAGCTAGTATCTTTAAAATTGTCATTCTGAACTCTAGCTCTGACATCTTACTAATGTCTGTATTGATTAGGTCCCTGGCAGTCAGTACTGCCTCTTGTTCTTTTTTTTGGGGTGATTTTCTCCATCTTGTCATTTTGTCCAGAGGAGAATAGATGAATGAGAGAACAAAATGTTAACAGGGTAAAAACAACGCCAGAAAAATATACGCTAAACAAATCAGAAAAGACCTGAAACCAGGGGAAAAGAAAGGGAAAGAAAGAAAAAGAATAGAAAAAGATAAAGATTAAAAAAAAAAAGAATATGATCAAATATGATCAGGCTGGTGCATAGATCGGTGCCACACACTAAATTTTGGGCATATTTTGGTCTGTTAGAAGAAAGTGCCTCCCAAAATTTTAAAGAAAGAAAAACTTATATATGTACAAAAATAAGGGTAAATATGATAAAGGGATGGAATATGACTGTACAGATGAAAATAGCATCCACTTTTTTCAAAGAAATGGAACAAATAATCCTAAAATTTGTATGGAACCAGAAAAAAATCCCGAGTAGCCAGAGGAAGGTTGAAAAAGAAAAGCAAAGCTGGTGGCATCACAATTCCAGACTTCCAGCTCTATTACAAAGCTGTAATCATCAAGACAGTATGGTACTGGCACAAAAACAGACACATAGATCAATGGAACAGAATAGAGAGCCCAATAATGGACCCTCAACTGTATGGTCAACTAATCTTCCACAAAGCAGGAAAGAATGTCCAGTGGAAAAAAGACAGTCTGTTCAATAAATGGTGTTGGGAAAATTGGACAGCCACATGCAGAAGAATGAAAGTGGACCATTTCCTTACACCACACACAAAAATAGACTCAAAATGGTTGAAAGATCTAATGTGAGACAGGAGTCCATCAAAATCCTTGAGGAGAACACAGGCAGCAACCTCTTCGACCTCAGCCACAGCAAATTCTTCCTAGAAACATCGCCAAAGACAAGGGAAGCAAGGGCAAAAATGAACTATTGGGACTTCATCAAGATAAAAAGCTTTTGCACAGCAAAAAAAAAAAGTCAACAAAACCAAAGGACAACGGACAGAATGGGAGAAGATATTTGCAAATGACATATCAGATAAAAGGCTAGTATCCAAAATCTATAAAGAACTTATCAAACTCAACACCCAAAGAACAAATGATCCAATCAAGAAATGGGCAGAGAACATGGACAGACATTTTTCCAAAGAAGACATCCAAATGGCCCACAGACACATGAAAAAGTGCTCAACATCGCTCGGCATCAGGGAAATCCAAATCAAAACCTCAATAATTTACCACTTCACACCAGTCAGAATGGCTAAATTAACAAGTCAGGAAACGACAGATGTTGGCAAGGATGCGGAGAAAAGGGAACCCTCCTACACTGTTGGTGGGAATGCAAGCTGGTGCAGCCACTCTGGAAAACAGTATGGAGGTTCCTCAAAAAGTTGAAAATAGAGCTACCATACAACCCAGCAATTGCACTACTGGGTATTTACCCCAAATATACAAATGTAGTGATCCGAAGGGGTATGTGCACCCCGATGTTTATGGCAGCAATGTCCACAATAGCCAAACTATGGATAGAACCAAGATGTCCATCGACAGATGAATGGATAAATTAGAAATGGTATATATATACAATGGAATATTATGTAGCCATCAAAAGGAATGAAATCTTGCCATTTGCAATGATGTGGATGGAACTAGAGAGTATTATGCTAAGCGAAATAAGTCAATCAGAGAAAGACATGTATCATATGACCTCACTGATATGAGGAATTCTTAATCTCAGGAAACAAACTGAGGGTTGCTGGAGTGGTGGGGGGTGGGAGGGATGGGGTGGCTGGGTGATAGACACTGGGGAGGGTATGTGCTATGGTGAGCACTGTGAAATGTGTAAGACTGTTGAATCACAGACCTGTACGTCTGAAAGAAATAATACATTATATGTTAAAAAAAAAAAAAAGAAGAAGAAGAAAAAGAAGATAGGAGGAAGGGATAAATGAAGGGGGGAAAATTGGAGGGGGAGATGAACCATGAGAGACTATGGACTCTGAGAAACAAACTGAGGGTTCTAGAGGGGAGGGGGCTGGGGTATGGGTTAGCCTGGTGATGGGTATTAAAGAGGGCATGTACTGAATGGAGCACTGGGTGTTATACACAAACAATGAATCATGGAACACTACATCAAAAACTAATGATGTAATGTATGGTGATTAACATAACATAATAAAAAAAGAAATATATATAATTTTTTGCATATTAAAGGGATATAAGCATAACTGTTTTTAGTATGTCTAGATACTAGCAATTGATAGAAATATTGAAGTATTTGCACACACTATGAATTAAACTAAAATTTCATTTGTGATCCTGTAATGTCTATTCAAAGATTTTCTCACCAATGTTTGCTCAGTGAGCTGAAAATTTCCTAAATTGTCCCAGAGAGTCTTACCTCAGCCTTGAGATCATTGACTTTCTAAAGCTATTGGTGTGAATATTCAAAGAAATTGCCTGTGCATTAAGTTTAAATTAGCTGTCATTATTATTCACAAAATAATGAGACTGCAAGCAAATCATGTCATTAGGAACAGCTTTCACATCAGTATCATATTTTCTCCTGTTTACTGCTAAATGTGCAATTTACCTAAAGAGGGAGTGTAAGGGAACAATGAGACAAGAATTGAGTGAACATTTGTGATGCGAATTCTCTGACCCAGGAAAACTAAAATGAGAAATTAAAAATATATATTATGGGGGCATGTGGCTGGCTCAGTTGGTAGAGTGTGTAACTCTTGATCTCGGAGTCATGAGTTCAAGCTCCACATTAGGTGTAGAGCTTATTTTAAAAAATAAAATAATGACAATATATATGTATGCATATATATAATGAAAGTACTATATGTGCAAAAAAATAAATATAAAATGTCAAATATGCACACATTTGTCCATAGGAAGAAATGAACAGCAAGTAAAGTGTCATCATTTTCAGTGAGGCATCAATATTGAATCATAACCCAAATATTTATTGAAGAGTAATAAATAAGTTATTTTTAAGTAGAACTTAAGGAATTTGTAGGGAAATTCAGTTGAATAAAATATTAAAATTATTTCATTACCTAGTTTCTTACCCATTCTTTCAATTCTCTGATGAATGTTTCCTAGTATCTTGAGTTTTACTCATTGCTAGCCATGTTTCTGAATCTCAAGTATGTACTTCTGCAGATGTCAATTTACTATTTTCAATTATGTCTTTACATCTAACACTCCTATGAAGTATTGAAAAAGGCATAAAACTTAAAATTAGAGACATTTAGGTTTGAATCATAGCTTCAGCATCTAAAAGCTATGTGAATTTAAACAAGTTAATTAATCACGCTGTGTTTCAGAAATTTTTATTTAAAATGACATAGTCCCAGCATTGAATGAGGGAGGGGGTATATGTTAATGACCTTAGGTGTATCTGACACAAAATAGGTACTAATTGTACCTCTCTCTTCTCTTGAATTTCAAACAACGTCATGGCACTCTTTGCTTTGCCATCAGCTATTCACATATTTCAAATTGGCTTGGCCCTAAAATAGGACGTGTTTGTTCTTTAAAAAAAAAAAAGCAAAAACACACAACTCATGTACTATGCTTTTATTTTCCTCATCTCTGCTTCAGTTTCCAAGCCTCTGGGTCTTTTTTCTTTCCTTACCAATATAAATGTTGAGCTATCAGAAAGGAATATATCTAGGTAATTTTGGGGGGGAAGTTAAATCAAATAAGGATTATGAGGATGCAAGCAGGGTTGAAAATGTTAAATCAGTAAGGAAATGATAACTACCATGGATTGTATAGACAGTCAGTGCAAAGAGGAGGTTCCTACTTACCCCTCTACTGATCTTTATCAATAGCTACTTGGACAATAGAAAACTCTTAACCCCAAAGAAAACATTCTGTTGACTGGCAAGAAACCATGACATTAACTTTCTCTGTGTTTTATGTCATGAGACAAATATGGTCAGTTTCTTAGATAACAGAATATTAGAAAGAACTATTGTTCTGCTAGGGATCTGAGAGCACCCCAAGTTCATGTTTTACATGACTACTGTCAGCATAATTTTACTTCTTTATAGTCTTTGAAATTTTATGGAATGAATTTTTATTATGTTAAAGTAGTCATGTTTCTGTTGATTGCAATAAACTTCCTCCAAGACAGACTTACCCTAGGTAAAAACTTTTCTTCAAAAGCCAGTAGAGTAGAACTTATAATTTATACTTTATTACATATTTATGTATCTCTTAGGTGAGTACCTCATACATCTCTCATCCAGCTGTGTCTCACCCAGCAGGATGGACTAGAACTCAGGTCAAATAGAGTGTATTGAACCCAATAGGTACTTTAATATGGGAGTTTCTGATTATTGCACTTTCTTTTACTATATATTATTAGATTTCATATAATAAATATTCAGTGTGATAGAAATCTATAAACTGCATGCTATCTAAAGTTAAGTTGAGAGCATTAGTAATTCATTAAAAATATACTGATCCTTTGATCTGTTCACTCTTTCTCTCATAATTTTTTTCCGAAATGACAACGTGGCAAGAGTGATTACTTTAACTGCACCATGCCTACTTTCAACATTTCACTAATTAATATGTTGACAAAGTAGATCAATACAAAGACACTATAATTAGTGACATTTTGATGTGAATGTCTAATCCATATCTTGTTTTAGATATATGCATTAATGTTATATTTGTTAATGTACATCAAACTAAAAAAAAAACCCATAAGCATTATAAATATTTAAGTTATTAGATAAAATATTACAATGTGGATCTCCTAAAAGATGAAAATTATTTATCACAGACAGACATGTAGTATGTTAATAAATTTTATTCCAGGAATCATACATATTACACATATATTTAATTATAACATAATAATAAACTTACTAAAATTAGTTTATTTTACTCTTATAATTTTAACAAATGGTGCAATGATTTTTATTGTTTTGAAGGAAATAAATAATAATGAAAACCAACTATAATTAAAGACTGATAGAAAATGTATTATGTCCCCAAGATGACTATGATTCTAAATTCAATTTTTAAACTCATCTAAAAAATCAATGAAGAGGATAAATTTTGTCAATTAAGATGTAATAAAGTCCCAGAAAAGACGGAATTTGAAAAGGAATACAGCCTATTTACAGGTTAATAGATCCATATCATGGAAATATATATATTTTTAATTATGCTTAGTATTTGGATCTTATATACCATAATTAATGGTTATTTAGATTACTGCACCAAGTCATAGGGAAGAAGGCAACAAACCCAGTTTGTTTCTCTAAGGTTGCTTAGGACTGAGTTGTGCTTAAGGTTTAACAGGATTTTAACACTGCCTTCCTACACTACTATACTTAATTTTCTGGGTTTCAACCTGTGCTCATTCACAGCCTGGAAATCCTTGCACTGTTCCCATCTCATCGGTATTTGTACAAAGATGTTTAAATATGTTATTCAGAATTGCTTGTGTTGACTACATCATAGGTTTCAGTACAAGTGTCTAGCTCATCATTCTACCAGAAATTCTTATTCTTTAATGAACTAACTGTACTAGGGTTTTCATGACCCCTGTCAACCAAAACTAATTTAGATGATTTGGCAATGGCTTTCACATTGACAAATCTATGGTCAACTCTCACTTCTCATTCTTTTTAACTATCATCAGCATTTGAAAAGGCTAATTCTTCTCTCTTCCTTGTAATACTTTGACCAATTGGCTCCAAGGAATCCCAACTCTACTGGTTCCCTCCTGCCTCACTGGAAACTCCTTACCAGCCTGAATGCTAACTTCCTGCTTATCATTTCCAATCTCTACATTCTGTTATGCCTAACGCTTAGCCCTAAGAATTTTTTTTCTCTTTTTTATATCCTACTCTTTTGTTGATTTCTTTGAGTCCAGGGGCTGATATTAACCAAACCAGTTTGGATCTAACTTCTGTTGGCATCTTCACATAGGTAATCAATTGGTATCTCAAACTTAACATGTCAAAAACATTTGCAACTCAACAAATGGCAACTATGTCCCACCAGTTGCTCATGCTGAAAACTTGACTCTCCATATCTCACATTCAGTTCATCAGCAAATCTTTTGTTTTCATTCAAAAAATATAACCAGTATCTGACCATTTCTCACCACCTCCACAGCCACCACTTTCATCCAGGCCAACGGATGTTCTCCTGGACCACATCCATTACCTCCTAACCATGTTCTCTCCTCCTACCCATTCTGTGTAGAGTCAGTGTGGGCCTCTACATTATCCTTTGGAGGAAACCATATTATTTCTCTGCTCCGTACTTCCCGGTGTTTTCACATAGCTATAGGATATTTCACGCCTATTCACTCTCTAAGGTTATATCCCTCTGTGCCTCCCTAGCTTAATCTACTCTGACTACACTGGTCTGCTGTGTGTTTCTCAATGTAATGAGTCATGCTCACGCCTCAGGGATATAGCACTTGCCATTCTCCCTACCTATACTCCTTTCATAAGATCTCCTTTACTTCTGTAAGGTTTTTGTAGAAAAATCACATTTTCACACTCTGGTGTGAAAATATAAAATAAAATCCCCCGGTTCAGGAACTCAGTAATCTTTCTTCACAACTTCATTTTTTTCTCTTGTATTTGCTATATGAAATTTACATGTTTTAGTTATTATGTGCTTAATATTCTGACTTCTTCCCCTAGAATGAAAGCTTCATGATTACAGTGTTTTTTTTTTTTTCTGTTCAGCTCATTTCTGTGTCTATGTTTTATAGAAAAGTCCCTAGCACCTAGTAAGTGCTAAATAAATATTTGTTGACAAAATTAATTAGGTAAAATTCTCACAGGAATACTTGATGCCTGAAAACATATTGACTGTTAAAGAGAAAATAGATATAAACTTCCAGTAGATAATAAGATAGTAAGAGTTTTAACTGATTAAAGAAAAAATTAACAGAAGGACAAAAGTAGTATATGGCTCTATGAAAATTAATATCATTTTTTAAAGAAAATGTAGGACAGGGTACAAGACCAAAAAATAGAATAATGGTGGGCATTAGTTAATCTTGAATTATAGATATCAATCTTCCCACACTATCAATCATGCTTTGTTATAATAGGCTGATAGTGGTTAAAAAGGAACATTTATCTTAATAAGTTATTGGAAGAACTTATAATCTAATAACAATCACACTTCATTTCTTAGGGTGAATGAAAAATACTGCTGCCATTACATAATACTTGAGATCAAATAAAACCAGAAATTAAATTTCACATTCAAACTCTAATTCAGTAGGACAACTTTCATAACATCCAAAGTGCTAAGTGACTATTCATGCATTTATCTACTGAGCATTTTTTTATTATTTAGAGCATATCCAAACACTGCCATTTGAATTAAAATAAATAAACAAAAAGGAAAATAGGCACTTCATATCTTTGTACTTACTTTTCATTTAAAATATGTAACTTGACAGATGTCCCAGATTCTTGCAATTTATTCATGCTTCCAAATGCTGATAAATCATAGATGTTAACCCTACATTATTTTTCACTTGTAACACCATCCAACCTACCACCAATTTACCACCTTTCTATATCTTCCAAATACCTGTCAAAATACTTGCCCTCCAAGCAAATCTTGGAAACCTTACCAAGGCCATAGGTAATAATACCCAATAGTTGGTTATAATTTGGCACATTTCCCCATGTCTTACTCCTCAAAGACCAAGCATATAATTTTTTATTAGCTAGAAGGGGAAAGAAAGAGAAATATGTCATCTTTTCTTATTTCCACCCAAGAAGTCAAGTGATAGGCTTGAGTTTCTGTGTTTAAGTGTTCTTATTTCTCCCATTTCTTTACTACCCATTATTCTCCAATTTCCTGTGATTATATAGTTGGTCATTTTTTAAAACACATTTTCTTTTTCATATAAATCTCTGAATATTATATACACAAACTAAAGTAAGTTTGAAATAAAAATATCAATATTTACAAACATGTCACAGAGGAAATTTCTTAACATTGTGCAATTATTTTTAATATTTGAACTAAAGAACCAAATACCAATGTTGTGAAAACAGGGACCATTTCAATTAAGATGGATGTCTTAGGACAGCAATTAATAATTCAAAGCTTAGATAATAGCAGATAAGCTAATGTTATTTATTACTGACTCTTTCCTTTTGGTCCCTTGAGGAATGCCTGAATACTCTATAATTTCAGTAATTTCAACTTACCTTCATAGGCAAAAATCTTATTCTTTACCAACAGTCTTAGAAAATAAGTTTTAGAAAAACTTATAAGATCTTCTAATATATTTTTTAAGTTTACATAACCCTATTATTTTCCACAGAAGACTGACTTCCTTCCTTCCAAATATTATTGACTGTATTTCCTATGCTGTACTTTTCATTCCCATAACTTACTTATGGGAAGTTAGTACCTCTTAATCCCCTTCACCTATTCCTAGTCCAATTTCTCTTTTTAAAGATTTTTTTTTAATTTTTATTTTTAAGTAATCTCTACACCTAATATGTGGCTCAAACTCATAACCCAGAGATCAAGAGTTGCATGCTCCACCAAATGAGCCAGCACCAAATGAGGCGCCCCCCCCCCCCCCCCCCGGGCCAATTTCTAATAAAATATGTTTCCAGGGTTTTAATCTCTCAGTCAAATGTTCAGAGACTTGTATGGGGCACCTGGGTGGCTCAGTCGTTAAGCGTCTGCCTTCGGCTCAGGTCATGATTCCAGGGTCCTGGGATTGAGCCTGCATCGGGCTCCCTGCTAGGCAGAAATCCTGCTTCTCCCTCTCCCACTTCCCTGCTTGTGTTCCTGCTCTTGCTCTCTCTCTCTCTGTCAAATAAATAAATAAAATCTTTAAAAAAAAATGCTCAGAGACTTGTAAATCTTTTTGAGTAGAAGTAAGAGCTCATTTATTTCTATATTCAAAAATATGTTTCTCATATTATATTGGTTATAGTTACATTATATTTTACCAAACATTATTGTATAGTCAAATAATTTCACTACTATATTTAAAACACTCAAATATTTTCTTAATAGTTTTGGTATACTATTCAAGTTTCTCATACAAAAGGTATAAAATCTAAGCACACTTCTCTTTCTTTTCTACACCTTCATGGAGCAAAATTGAAGGACTCACAGTTTCCCAAACATAGGAAACAGTTTCAGGTAAGTTTCACTTGATTTATGTCCTTACTCTATGCTTGGTGTACCTCAGAAGCAAGTATAATCTAATCCTCTTTACCTTTTAAACCCTGCCCCCATCTGTCATCATATCTGCATCCAAGAGTTTTGTGTCTGGCACATGTTAGGCAACTAAAAAACTATTTTCTAAGAAAAAATGATGAATTTATTCAAGAAGAAAAATGGCAGGAGAGCAAGCCATTTGCTCATGGGTAAAAATAAAAAAAAATAATCATTTTGGTTTCTTGAAACCCTCTTTAGAATTAGGTTAGACAGTGTATTGTTGTTTTTTTTTTTTTTTTTTTGAAGCTAAACACAGTTAGAAGGTATACAATATGTATTTAAGAAATAGCTAATAATTACCACATATCTTTCTAGCTGATTTTATGAGCATTTTAAAATTTAATCTTCATAGAATTATTTTGTGTTACTTTACTAATTCATTTTATAGATGATGAAACTGAGGCTCAGAAGATTTAAGTAACTTGTTCAATGTCACACAGATAAGTAACAAGGCAACATGTGAACACAATTTTCTCTTCAAAACATAATCTTCTGGCTTACTTGATGGTCCATTAGGTGCCCCAAAACAAGCTTTGGGACCAAAAACAGAGCCCAAAAGAGAGAGCTAGGCCTTTGAGATTTTAATTAACTTATAGCAAATTATTTTTAAGAATAGATTTTACTGGGCGCCTGGGTGGCTCAGTTGGTTAAGCGACTGCCTTCGGCTCAGGTCATGATCCTGGAGTCCTGGGATCGAGTCCCACATCGGGCTCCCTGCTCAGCAGGGGGTCTGCTTCTCCCTCTGCCCTCTTCCCTCTCGTGCTCTCTGTCTCTCATTCTCTCTCTCTCAAATAAATAAATAAAATCTTTAAAAAAAAAAAAAAAGAATAGATTTTACTTACCTCAAAGCAGACACTGATAGCAATATTTAAAATTAGGCAGGTAAAATTGTTTATTGTAATCATGTTTTATATGCTCTAGTTTACCAAAAAATAAATATTTTAAGGAAGGGATTCTATCTAAACTTTTAGATAACCCTAAGCATTAACTGTTTTACGCTTGAGTACGGTATATTCTAGCTTGATTTTTATATTATAGTTTAAAGCTTTTCAAGTTAAATATATCCATTTTGACCTCTATTTAAGCCTCTTTTGAAACCAACATTTTATTGGTTTTAACTATATTGATTTTTCAATTGAAGATAACATTCCATTCACATGAAAGTTCATTTGTTACAGCTTTCCATTTATAAGCCCCTGTGTCTTGATTTAATGTTATTTTCTTGCAGAAACTAAAGTTTGTAGGTCAATCTTGAAGAATGAGTATAACCACAAATATAGCAGATGCCTCATGAAATTATCTTCTACTGCTTCTCTGTGACCTCTGTCAAGGAAATAACACTCAAATCTGCGTCAGCATGAACAGCTGTGGATGCTGCTGTTAGATAGCTGTGACCTATCCTCCCAAGGGTGGTGTCCAGCCGGGAGGGAATGGCGGTTTTCGCAGAGTCAATGTTATTAACGCCAACATAAATCAGAAAATACTGCTTCAAATATAAAAATTAGATGCCACAGTTCATAAAGAGAAGCAAACTTCCCTTATAATAAATCAAACGAAGTCCCATGTAGACATTTATGAAAATGATAATAACAACTGTGTAAAGATTTTACACCCCTCAAAACTTCATTTAAAATAAATGTGTAAATGGACATATAAGGTGCACGTTTCTCTTTCAGAGAAATACATTAGAAATCATACTCTTCAGTTGAAAGAGCTTTCAAGCAGAACTGTACAGTGTGGTGATGGGAGGAGTAAACATTGTAGCTCTTTTTATTAAGTTTCACTGCTAGCTGCTGCTTATCTCGCTAGACCAATTCAGAAGTAATGAGGAAACTGCAAAATGAGGGATTTAATTCACATGGCCAAATGTATTCACTAAAATATAATTTTCCATGTTATAATTTTACCATGTGATCAATTACGTATTCTCCATAGAAACTCATATTTATGAGTATATGTTTAATTTTTATATAATGTACTATGTATTCTATATATAATAATTATATCATATAGACACTTGTATAAATAAAACACGTACACACATTTATTTTTTATTTTATTTTTTTAAGATTTTATTTATTTATTTGACAGAGAGAGACACAGTGAGAGAGGGAACACAAGCAGGGGGAGCGGGAGAGGGAGAAGCAGGCTTCCTGCTGAGCAGGGAGCCCGATGTGGGGCTCGATCCCAGGACCCTGGGATCATGACCTGAGCCGAAGGCAGACGCTTAACGACTGAGCCACCCAGGCGCCCCCACATAAACACATTTATATTTTCATCATACATACACTGAATATACTTCGGTTTTCTAAGATTCTCTTATTACTTCTGAATAACTTTAAGCTGGCACTACATGACATTTATAAGAAAAGGTAGCCCAAGGAAACTCTTAATAAAAGGAAAATGGCCATATATGTTTAATTAGAATATTTGTGTTTCAGTTAAAGCATGTTAAACTCCATAGTTTTTCATGACCTTAAGAAAGTAAAATAACCAAATATTTTTGCAAATTGAAATGTGTGAAAGAAACGTTTTAGCTGCTAGACAGGACACAGGTATCAAAGAAGTTTTGAGCACAGCATTTTGATGAGATATTCCAGAGAAATTCAGTCTTAAACTATCCCTAAATTCTCATCTGGGATTTTTTCCTCAGGTGTAGTTCTGAATCTGGGGAACGAGAAAGCTCCAAGAGGAAGAACAGACCAAGCCACCACTCTAATGATTTTAAAACCTAGTGAGTGGCAGCTAATAGTGAACAAATAAATGTATCTGTTATTTATTGTTATTGTTGTTTATTACAAAGAGTAACATAATATAAAAAAGAAATCAGGCAAGACAAGGATAGTGAAAGAAAACTGATGTTTTAGATAGAGTGGATAGGAAATTTTTCTCAATAAGAAGACCAAAAAAAGTAGGATCTAAAAGTATCAGTGTTTTGGAAGACAAGGTCTAGGAAGAGGGAACTGCAAATACCTTAAATGTATTTACTCTGTGTGTTTGAAGAAAAGCAAAAAGGCCAATGTAGCTGCTCCAAGTGAGCAAAGAAGGTTAGAGCAGGAAATGAGGGAGGAGGGAGCAGCTCAGGGACTGGTGTCTTTTTCCTTCCATTTTAAGGAACTTGCTTTTTATTTGAGGTGAGATGAGAAACCATTGGAGAGACTGAGCAGAAGGGTGACATGGAATTATTAGGTTTTGTAAGAATCACTTCTACTCCTCTGGGGACTATAAATGAAAAGTGGGCAAAAGTAGCTTTAGAGAGACAAGTCTGTAGGCTCTTGTAATTAGCTAGGTGAAGAAGATGGTTGAGTAGTAGAGGTAGAGTTGGGAAGAAGTCAGACGTGGATATATTTTGAAGGTGGAGCTGACACAAACTGCAATAGATTGGGCTTGAACTGGGAAAGAACAAGACCTTAACAATATCTGCTTCCCACATACTCCATTTATCCCCTAGTACCTCTTTTCCACTCAAGCACGTACCACCTGAACTCTGTGACTCATCCCAAGCAAAAGTATACTAGAAAAGAATCATGCTTAATAAGTACATATAGAAAATAAGATAAAAAATATGATCATTATTCTACTTGTTTTTTCACAATTAATTCAGGAAGCTTATATAATCTCTTTGGTAGATATCTATTTATGAATTCTGAGGAAGGCACCATTTGTCTTGGCATTATTCCATCTCTCTTTCCAAATGTCATTACCTTTGTGTTTTTTCCTTTCCTGGAAGAATGGACCCCTCCTTTTTCTGTACGTGGCTACCCAGTCTCTTCAGAGGCCACTCTGTTTAATCCCCTCTACCGGTCTAGGTAATTATATTTGTTAAACAATGTATCTCAGGCCACAGTTAATCCACATGAGAGTCATAAGGCTTACGTTGTCTTTTACCCACATTTTATAGATAAGAAAACTATAAACAAGAGTGATTAAATCATTTGCTTAACTTCATAAACCTAGTGACAATAGACCAGGATTCACAACCTGGCAACCTGGACCCAAAACTTATTCTCTTAGATTCTGGGCTATGAAGCCTCACACATAACCCACCAATCCCCTCCCAGCTGGTAAAATTTACTGCCTGTAAATTTCTTCAAGTCCTGGCTTTGTCCAGGAACACAAATCTGGTGATGCTTTTTATTTGGTAAATTACACAGACTAATCCATTCTCCAATTAAAAAGCAAATAAATGTGAGACAGGAGTCCATCAAAATCCTAAAGGAGAACACAGGCAGCAACCTCTTCAACCTCAGCCACAGCAACTTCTTCCTAGAAACATCACCAAAGGCAAGGGAAGCAAGGGTAAAAATGAACTATTGGGACCTCATCAAGATAAAAAGCTTTTGCACAGCAAAAAAAAAAAAAAAAAAAAAAAAAA
>NW_022589708.1:40395058-40529566 GCF_004348235.1 Phoca vitulina | reverse complement strand
TTGGGAGAAGATATTTGCAAATGACATATCAGATAAAGGGCTAGTATCCAAAATCTGTAAAGAACTTCTTAAACTCAACACCCAAAGAACAAATGATCCAATCAAGAAATGGGCAGAAGACATGAACGGACATTTTTCCAAAGAAGACATCCAAATGGCCAACAGACATGAAAAAGTGCTCAACATCGCTCGGCATCAGGGAAATCCAAATCAAAACCTCAAAGATTTACCACCTCACACCAGTCAGAATGGCTAAAATTAACAAGTCAGGAAACGACGGATGTTGGTGAGGATGTGGAGAAAGGGGAACCCTCCTACACTGTTGGTGGGAATGCAAGCTGGTGCAGCCACTCTGGAAAACAGTATGGAGGTTCCTCAAAAAGTTGAAAATAGAGCTACCCTATGACCCAGCAATTGCACTACTGGGTATTTACCCCAAAGATACAAATGTAGTGATCCGAAGGGCTATGTGCCCCCCGATGTTTATGGCAGCAATGTCCACAATAGCCAAACTATGGAAAGAGCCAAGATGTCCATCGACAGATGATTGGATAAAGAAGCCGTATATATATATACAATGGAATATTATGCAGCCATCAAAAGGAATGAAATCTTGCCATTTGCAGTGATGTGGACGGAACTGGAGGGTATTATGCTGAGCGAAATAAGTCAATCAGAGAAAGACATGTATCATATGACCTCACTGATATGAGGAATTCTTAATCTCAGGAAACAAACTGAGGGTTGCTGGAGTGGTGGGGGTTGGGAGGGATGGGGTGGCTGGGTGATAGACACTGGGGAAGGTATGTGCTGTGGTGAGAGCTGTGAATTGTGTAAGACTGATGAATCACAGACCTGTACGTCTGAAAGAAATAATACATTATATGTTAAAAAAAAAAAAAGAAGAAGAAGATAGCAGGAAGGGAAAAATGAAGGGGGGGAAATGGAGGGGGAGACGAACCATGAGAGACTATGGACTCTGAGAAACAAACTGAGGGTTCTAGAGGGGAGGGGGGTGGGGGCATGGGTTAGCCTGGTGATGGGTGTTAAAGAGGGCACATACTGAATGGGGCGCTGGGTGTTATACACAAACAATGAATCATGGAACACTATATCAAAAACTAATGATGTAATGTATGGTGATTAACATAACATAATAAAAAAATACATAAAAAATAAATTATAAGTCATGCCTGTGGAAAGTGCATAAAACACCTACAGTTTAACGAATAATTGTAGGGGTGCCTGGGTGGCTCAGTTGTTGGGCGTCTGCCTTTGACTCAGGTCATGATCCCAGGGTCCTGGGATCAAGTCCCACATTGGGCTCCCTGCTCTGCGGGAAGCCTGCTTCTCCCTCTCCCACTCGCCCCGCTTGTGTTCCCTCTCTTGCTGTGTCTCTCTCTGTCAAGTAAATAAATAAAATCTTAAAAAAAAAAAGCAAATAAAAATGAATGTAAAACAAAAGAAAACCTCTGTGCAGCACCAATATACCTCAATCCAACTGAAATGGATAAACTGTCAAGATACTAATCTACCTAATAATTCCAAAGGCTATTCCATCACACTTATTAATGCAATGTTGCCTTATTTACAAAAAGACTATTTTATTATATTTTTATTTCATATTCTAAATTCAGAAACCTCATAGAGTTTCTTTCATTTACATATACTTTGGTAGGGTAATTCTACCAAAAAAAAAAAAAAAGAAAGAAAGAAAGAAAGAAAAAAAAAAGAAAAGAAAGCAATGTTTTTCTGCTATTACTTAAAAAGTCTAGTTTCCCTCACCATTTTTTTCCTCCATTAATATAATAGATTAGATAGACATAAATTACAAGATATTTTTCTTCAAAACCTAGAAGTTATTATTCTATGTATTTGTTTTCATTCAATGTCAGTGTTGAGAATTCAGATGATAACTGTTATCCTGTACATTTGTACGAAAACTATTTTTCTGTAAGATTTTCAAATTATTTGTCATTTCCTGTTCTTAAATTCCACTTTATCAATCACAAGTGTAGTTTTTTAAAAAATTTTTTTTAAGATTTTATTTATTTATTTGACAGAGAGAGACATAGTGAGAGAGAGAGCACAGCAGGGGGAGTGGGAGAGGGAGAAGCAGGCTTCCCGCGGAGCAGGGAGCCCAATGCGGGGCTCGATCCCAGGACCCTGGGATCATGACCTGAGCCGAAGGCAGACGCTTAACGACTGAGCCAACCAGGCGCCCCACAAGTGTAGTTTTTCTTAATCTAACTTGTCTTGTACTTGACAAGAATTTTAAATCTAAAGTTTCACAATTTCCCTAACTCTATTAAATTCTGAGAATGTAACTTTAAATACTTTCCCAAATTATCTTCCTCTCCTAAGACTCTTCTTCGATGGATTCTGATGTTTCTCCTTCTACCTTTCATATCCAGTATTTTTTATGTGCTGTCTCTTTGTGTCTAAGTTGTTCGTGAGATCTTCAAACTGCCAGTTAAGCTCTTTATTTCATTTTGCATTTATCATACCCAACATTTCAACTTGATTCTTCCGTATGACTCCTTATTCCTGCTCTATGTTTTCAGTGTCTGCTGTTTATCTCTTTGAGAGTATTTAATGCCTTTATTATACATTTCTAGTTTGATTCATTAATACCAGGTCAGGTGCATTAGATTGTTTCGTTTTAAATATTTTTATGTATCAGTAGACTTGCTCAGATCTTCAGTTTTCTTTGTCAGCTCATGTCCCTTGGTATATAACTACTTGCCTGATAATGTGAAAGGAAAGGCTGAAGCAGAATTTCAGGATTATGCAGGAACTGATGACTTTAGTGGGGAAGAGAGCCATTGATTGATAACATAGGCTGACCATCTCTGAATCCAACAATTCTGACCTACAGATAACCTCCTCTAACTTTCTTTCAAAGGCTGCTGTTTTCTAAGGGCTATCTCCTCTTGTTGTAATCACCTAGTCATCTGGTGTATACCTACAGCATGTGGCAAGGGCCTGTCAGAAACCAACCTGTCCTGCATTAGTTATGTTCCCACCAAGTCAAAATCCAGCACAAACTTCATGTTACTTACTGTATGCTTCAGACTAGTGATGGGC
This sequence comes from Phoca vitulina, assembly GCF_004348235.1. Classification (NCBI taxonomy): domain Eukaryota; kingdom Metazoa; phylum Chordata; class Mammalia; order Carnivora; family Phocidae; genus Phoca; species Phoca vitulina. The sequence goes on along the minus strand of NW_022589708.1, from coordinate 40,526,479 downwards.
TGGTGGTATTCTTTTGGCATCTTGCTTTGATGATAGAATGGGGAAGTAACACCAAGAGCAATATTGGAACAGGACACAACCAAAACACCTCATCTGTCCTATGTGTGGCAATCATGCTATTTTTTAATCAAGATATTACTAAATAATTATATGTTTTTAACCTTTGATTATCCCAGTGTTTTTCTCACAGTTATTTCATGTTATAATCATTTCCAACATTCAGTTATGGTGAGAGACTAAAAATTAAAATACATATACATATATAGAGATACATTTTTTTACACTCTAACAATGAGCATGAGTTATGAATTTTAAAAATATGTTTCATATATATTTTAAGATATTTAAATATTAACAGTTTAGAAATATGTTGATAGTTTTGACATATTCTTACCTCATATATCCCACAGAGAGTCTTTTCATTTCTAGGTTTGGAACTTGCTTTTTATCATAATTTCTCAGAAAATGAATTTAAATTACAATCATAGATTAAAAAGCTTGTCCTAAGACTGAAAAATATGAGAATGAAGTAGATCCATTATAAAAGATTATCAAACAGGGGCGCCTGGGTGGCTAAGTTGGTTAAGCGTCTGCCCTCCGCTCAGGTCATGATCCCAGGGTCCTGGGATCGAGCCCTGAGTCGGGTGCCCTGCTCAGCGGGGAGCCAGCTTCTCCCTGTCCCTCTGCCACTCCCCCTGCTTGTGCTCTCTCTCTCTCTCAAATAAATAAATAAAAAATCTTAAAAAAAAAAGAATATCAAACAGAGGGAAATGTTCTAACAACTGACCCTGAGCTTTGTGGATCAAGAAATTTGATGTTGTTAATGTACAGGGAATAAATTAGCCTCCTCTTAACTAGTACTTCTTCCATTGACCCTACAGGGCTCTGCTTTCCAGAATTGTGTACCTCAAAAATTAAATAACTATTCAGAATATTGCTTATTTTGCGGAGATTCCAGGAGAGGAGATGGATATCTTCATAAGAGACATCCCGGTTCTCCACAAGAAAATACTTCCACTCTCCAAGTCAATCATTGATTACAAATCTGAGATTTTGTTTCTTTCTTGGACCAAGCTACATTCTGGACATTCACCCACAGCCAATTCTTGTGACTATGTTTCTTTTCTGTGCTATGCTGCTGACCATGTACTCTTAGTCAACTTTACATATGCTTTCATGCAGGGAGACTTTCAGCCTCTTGCTATTATGTGCTGACTCTGTTAGTTGATTTCAAAGGTCATAAGGAGAATTACTATTTCCGGCACCAGTTGACAGTACTAGGGAGAGAGTTTAGTGTTTTGAATTGCATTCCACGATATGAAATAAAGAAAAGAACATTGTCCTGCTACTCAAGAAATCTTGAGTCTTTTGCTATATACCTAGGTAAAATCCTTACCTTCTCTACCCTCCAACTTTTTCTTCCTCAAATATATCAACACTTAATATAACGTTAACATCTAAAATCTTATTAGGCTTTGCTATAATATCAAAGTATAATTTATTGGGCAGCAAAACATGTCTATGATATGTATATATATAATGAAGAGAGGAAAATTTCTGTTCTACCAGATACAAAAAATCCTCCATGATAAAAGTGTACAACACAGGAGTACATCATATATTAGAACAGAATATACCAAATTTAAAATATGGAAATGGTTAACAAATCATATATACAAACTATATCAAAATATAAACAGGAACATATGTGCATTAGTGTATTGCTCGTAATACTCATGCATCCTGTGTAGCAGGTGGGGTGATTTTATTCAGAAGATTATCAGAAATAGTATTGTCTTAGTAGACTTACCATTTAATTATATTACTAAAATTTCAAACCAGTGAGATTTTTCTGTTTAATCTGCTGCAAGATTTCAGAGGAGCATGCTCGAGGGAAATGGTGATTATACTTTAAAGATGTCATCTTATTCTTATTAAATTAATCCTTTGTGATTATTCATTAGGAAAAAAAAAAAACTTGTCAACATCTATCACAGCAATCCAGTCGCATAAAAGTAGTATGCACAATCATGAGTGTTTGTTCTTTGATAATTTTCTCTGTTTTGAAAATCGTAGGGGATATTAAAATAGCATTTGGAAAGAAAACCCACCAGCATTGTGCATATAGTACATTTATGTTTATTAATCTGCAGAATTTTATAATGATACTGTAGACATTTTTCAAAACTTTCAGGCTTATATTTTCCATGTTTATTCATATTGTACACTCATTGTTGATTTTAATAGAAATTAGTTTTAGACCTTCCAAGTACATGGGTGAAATGCTTCAGTTCCTTGCTGCACAAACTATTGAGCGGTAACAGCAGCAACACCTGAAAACTTGTTAGAAATGCAGAATCTGGGGCGCCTGGGGGGCTCAGTCGTTAAATGGCTGCCTTCGGCTCAGATCGTGATCCCAGGGTTCTGGGATCAAGCCCCACATCGGGCTCCCTGCTCTGCAGGAAGCCTGCTTCTCCCTCTCCCACTCCCCCTGCTTGTGTTCCCTCTCTCGCTGTGTCTCTCTCTGTCAAATAAATAAATAAAATCTTCAAAAAAATAAAAGAAATGCAGAATCTTGGGCCCCACCCCAGATCTACTAAATCAGATTCTGCCTTTTAACAAGATCCCCAGGTAATTCAGCACATTTGAACGTTAGAGATAATGCAGTTTTCACTTGTGAATCTTGTGTAGCGGTTGTAAAATTACTACATGAAAGTAAGGCAAGGTTAGATTGGTAAAGCCGGCCTGTGTGTCGTCTACTTCTTACAAAATTATTTTACACTTCTAACAGTAGTCATAGTTTTTAGGCGAATGACTTTTGCTTGATTGTCAGCCATACAGATTTCTTCTTCTTTCCTTTCTGATTGATTTTCCTTAGATACGTGAATTGAACAACCAAGTGTTATATACACCACGTGCTTTAAAATTCATTCTATTAATACATTTTTCCATCAGAGGCACTTAGCCAGGTCATATGATTCTTGGCCATATCTAATGTCAGAGCTTTCCATTCAGTGTACTGAAGTTAACTTAGATGTGCTACAGGAATGCAGACAGGGATGGTCTTTCCGCTGTGGAGTAGGTGAATCAATGGCCAGTGAGCCTGTTAACATCTTTGTTTATCCCAGGATGCCCTGTAACGTGGCCGCTGTGATTGTATGTATCACTAGAGAGCGATAAGGCACTGTTTTATGCCACTTGTGAACTACATTGTTTTGTTTATTATGCGTATTAAATTAACATGGTTTATTGATGATCTTTTTTTACATGTCTGAGAGGAGACTGAAAAATAAGAAGAGTGTAAATGCGACTCATTTGTTTTTCTTTTGGTAAGGTAGACATGGCAGGAAATGAAATGAAACATACTTAAACTCATTTCTCTCAGTACAATAACGCTGTAATTTCAGAGAGAGACTGTGGTCTAAGAGTCACTCTTGCAGCTCATCTGAAATGTTTGCGTTTTATTATCTTAACCCCAAATCACCATGGAGTCCACTTTTTAAAATTATTTCTGAAGCATGATTAACCCCTTTTAATGTTAAAAAGAGCAGTATCAAGAATATAAGAGAAGACATTTAAAGAGAACGGATAGTCTGCAAAGAGACATTTTGAGATGTAATGATTACATAATTTGCAAGATAATTGAACTCACTGACTCACGCACTCATCTCTGAGTAGTAGTGCTTGTCTTATTCTTAGATCAGCTCTAATGTCAACATCTTTATATGTTGTGTGAGTAAAGAAGAGAAGGAAAACTCAGACATTATGCATTATGGATAATTATGTGTAATTTAAAAAAGGAATATACTTCATAATAAATGAGAGTCAAGTAAAATCATTTGACAAGCATATATGATTAGAACATGGAATTTTATCCATCTTCCCAAGTAGTTCTGAATAAATCCGTTGTCCCATTCATAGTTAACTTAGACATTAGGCACTACTGGCAGAGCTTAAGCCCTATAAAGTCCTTTTTGGGGACTTATGGAAAAATTTGAGCCAAACACAGAAAGTTCGACTAATTATTGCACAAACATGTTTACAAAACGCAATGTTATGCAAACTATTTAACCGCATCACAACCGATATATTTAGAGATGAGGTTGATTTATCATGGGCGGGTGAATATTTTTAATGTTCTGTAGAGGGATACCTTCAAAGTAATAGTGCAGTGATATCTTATAATGTCTTTATATAGCTCTAGGTCCATTTTACAGTTACAAGGGCTGTCTCAGTAAAGTTATGAGTTTCTTCATCACTTCTCCTTCATTGCAGGTGAAGTAGCTTTATTTCATATTTGGCCTCTTTTTCCCCCAACATCTCAGGGCTCATCTGCCAACCTGGTTCTGATCAACATTCAGATGTCCCTGAACTGACATAATACTTCTCTTAGGAAACAAATTATATTAGGAAACGTTAACAAGAAAAACATTTCTAATTGTGTGACCCAAGTCATTTGTGAGACCAGTAAGAGAAGTGGGACCCCATAATTAAGTCTAATCCTAAGTGTTACCACCTACACTACTTAGGTGTTTGTAAGAACTACTCAATACACCACATTACCTGGATACCTTCCTTATACTGTGCTCTTCTAGGTAATTACTTTAGACATATATTCTTGGTTTTGTTATTGATCTTCACTACCATATATAGGCAGTTTGGTTGCTTCTTAGCTCTCATCCCATTTCTCCTGAGTAACTCAATAGTTCAGGGGCAAAATGAAGGGCCACGGCTAGTAAAGAACTACATGACAAGTGCGGTGTGAGACAAACCCCAGCAAAACTACTAAATGAAATCTTAGAATAATAAGGTCTCTTCTCTCCCAATTCTTCACTTTTACCCTCTCCTCTATTCTGGTGTCCTCCATCCCTCATGCCTAGAAAGACAAGTGAGGAACTCTGGGAATTCAATGTAATCCAAAGTTGCAAACAAATCACATTTCTCCTCAAGTGTTTCACACTCCTGTATTAATTATCCATCCACCTGCCACCATAAAATCCCCAATTCCCCTGACATCATTTGAAAAACAATCTGAGTAAACACATAGAGACATGGATAGCAGTTCCATTAACACTCTCCATAGTGTGTGATTATTCATTGGATAAATTTCTATAATGTGAACGTATGAATATTTGGGTAAATATTCTAGATTGATAAATGTCTTCTTTCCTCATAGTAGGTACTCAATGATGTTTGTTGAATTTTTGTTTCAGTCTATATTGAAAGGAAACAAAACCTAACTGAATAACCTCTAAGAGACCTCAGGTTCTCCATAGAATGACTGGATTTCCTCTATGTAAATCAGATCTAAGTTTAACATCCTTGAAGAATCAATAATCAGGAGAGAATTTATCAAAATTCTCCAGGTTTCCAGTCAGGAATTTAAACACCTGATGTAATATCAACAACATGCCTAAGGAATGGATACCACTCCCATTTTTAGGTAAATTAGACACTTATGACTCTTCCCAATTCACGGACCATAAGGGAAGCAGCTGGAAATGGCAAGAGCAGATGGGGGTAGGTACTGAGTGCCAAGTGAATGTCTTTTCTTCATCAGAGAAAGGTTTAGTTTTGAAGCATGTGAATGTCAGCCAAGAGCTTTGTGCAAAACTTTGGCATAGACCAAATTAAGCAGAGCTTCAAAGAGTGATATGATCAATAATATATATTTTTCCAATTTCTGTTTTAACTGCTTTGACTATTCAGGGTTGCTGAGATAATTGGTTATAAATGTTACTTTTTTCCCCATTCTCCTTCCATTCCATTCCATTTACATCTTCATTTTTGAAGAGAAGAGCCAGCAGAATTACGTCTTTTTTGTATGCATCAGCTTACCCTACTGCCTTTATAGTATATAATGTCAGTGCATAAGTGAGAGAGGGTTATGAGATGATGTTGTATGCACAAGAGGGAACATAATTTGAAGGTAGAAGAAAAGGACTTTAGGGAAGTTGAGGTTGGTTTTGTTTTGTGATAGACTCCCATCATCTTAGGTTCCTGAAATAGATACCAGCATTCTTACAGTGGTAAATAAATGTTTTGCTGGAAAAACTAGATAAATAGTGGTGTCACTTAGTGGAATGAGAAATATAAGAGAAGAATTTCTATTCTTGGAGTTAAAAGAAGGTTCTGTTTTAGATATTTTAATTTGAGATATTTCCTAAGTCAGTTAGTAATGTGAGATTGGAAGCCAAGAATGAGGCTCATACTAGAGTTATAAATATGCCTAATCAATATATTGATGGTGAGTAGAATTATGGCATTAAAAAATTCCTCTTAATAAATAACATGTGCTGGGCTATAACCAGATGTCAAGTGCTATTCTAAACAATTTTATTAACTTCAAAAAGCAAGCCTAAAAGGTAGACATTATTACTGTCTTCATTTTAGAGGGAAGAAAAATTAGATCCGGACGGATTAAATATTTTGCCCAGGACCACTTGCTAGTAAGTGATCAAGCCTGAATCTCAGTCAGGGCAGTTTGGCTCCAGATCACATGCACTGAGTCACTATATATCCCTTTTCATGTGATAGAATTATAATAAATCATAAAAAAGTCCTCAGAACAAGTTATAAGGCACTTGAACATTTTAAAATAAGAGATAAAAGAAATAGCCAACGAAGGATACTTAGAATAAATGATCAATGAAAAAACAATAAGTAAGGAAAATGTGGTATCCTGGAAGCCAAGCAAAGGACATGTTTAAAGGTGAATGAAGTGATCAATTGCATCAAATGCTGCCAAGAATTTGATGAAGGTGATACCTAAGCAACGATGTATAGATTTTATAAAAATAGATTATTTGGTTTACTTGACAAGATCAGTTTGTATCTAATACTATTGCTTATATGTAGTAGTATAAGTGAAAAGGTTTCTGGAGTGGAGTGAGGGGTCATGGAAAGCAACAAGTGAAGTCAGTGAGTATAAACAATTTTATGGGACGATATCTGTGCAGTGAGTCAGATAACTTTCATATTGCAGAAAAAGCATAAAAGTTAAGAAAGTTTCCATTATTGGTGGGAAACACAGCATGCTTGAATGGTGTTAGGAAAGATACAGAGGGTATCTGGAAAATTAGAGGATCATTGCAGGACTAAAGTTATTGAATAGACAAGAGGAGCATGATATATAACTGTAAAAGTTGGACTTTGCAGCCTGCGTAATCACAAGAGCTGACCTCTCATAATAAATCTCTTTCTAAATACCTATCTGTGTATATTCTGTTGGCTCTGTTTCTTTGGAGGACCCTAAATAACACAAGCATCTTCTATGTCCTTGATATGGAATAGAAGAATGAAATAGGAATGAGGTAAAATAGAAAATGTTTTCCCTTTGAAGAACTTTAAGACACTTTTCTCAGCCACTTTTCATCATATTCACAAGACATCAGAACTCCCTTCAATATTCCCTGACTCCAAAATGAGGAAATCTCACAAGAAATAAAAGTAAATAGCATTTTGCCTTTTGAATTTAATAACAAATAAATTAGCATCATCACATGTTTTGATTGACCCAATAGGTCAATAACAAAATACATTTTAATTTTTATTTGGAAAGTTATCACAAGGTTGTAGTCTTTTTTTATGTTAATAGGAAGAATCCTTGTGTCTTGCTTGACTATTTCAACATCTGCATACTTCAGCTTTTTAGTTTTGCCTCATCAATCTTGCAGTGCTGTTTGTAGGAAAATCTGATCCATAATAATCTAGGCATGAGAACATCTGATACTCAGAGAGCCTGATATTCCTAATGTGACTTATACTAACTAAGCATGGGATTTTCAACCCAGGTGCACCTTATCAGCACTACTATGGCACAAAATAAATCATGCCATCATTTTAATTTTAAGTTACACAAATATATTTTAACTTTTCATTTAAAGTATTATACTTAATTTGAGAGTAATAAGAAAGGTGTTTTGAAAGTTTAATATATCTGCTTGCTTTTAAACATGCCAAAATTAAATTGATGTAAGAAAAAAAAGTAACTGTAACTTAGTACTATTATTTCATCTTTATGCTACAAATAGATGCTCATTACACATGATTATAGAAGAGAATGAATTTAAAGTAGTAAAGTGGGGTTTTAATGCAACCACCAATGATTTTCCAAAATCATATATATTTGAGTGGAAAGACAAATCTGGAGGACACTCACACACATATACACAATCATTTCAATCTGCAAAGCCTACATGAAAGTCTATGAGAATATAATATTCATGTCTATTATTCCTTTTCAGGTATGGGATAGAATAACTCTTTGTAACTTCTACCAGTTTATATTTATGCTCTAAAGGGGATAAAGCTCTTGGAGAAATATAACAGCAATAATAAAGCATGGACTTGTTTAACACTAAAAAAAAAAAAATCTGGAGCATATTAGAGGTATCCAAGTGAGGTTAATAAAGATACTTATCGAGAGTCAGAAAATATCTTCATTGTGCTGTACTTTGTGAAGAAAATCAACCAGGGAGCTATTTGTATACATGTTTTGGAGCTCCACTCTTTCAAGATTGTCATTCAGTTGTTGAAGGATTCAGGAAGTTTGTACTTTTAAGTGATGCCAAATTAATTCTGGTTTATATCTAGGTATGAAAACCATTGTTCCATATTATTTGCCAATTTAAACATTTGTACTAAAAATTCAGTAGTTACGTGAATGCATTTTTAATTTGAGTTAGTTTGACTTTATAAGATAATCCAAGGAACTACATGTTCCTTTTAGGTAATATTCCTGTCTATTACTTCTTTTCAAGTGTTGGATAGGATTATGCATTAGATTTATCATTATCTAACATCATGACTTCAATAACTAATCAAATTTTATTGTGGACATATTGAGAAATATATACTTGAGTGTCTTGTGACCAGGGACAGATGTATTTATAATCTATTTTTATGCACATCCGTATATTCTTTCCATTCAAAGCTAAAACATGTATCATGAATAAAATTAGGAGAAAATATTATATTCCAAATGAGTAACAGGTTTACACACAGAGCTTTTCCTGAAAAGGTTTAGGATCTACCATCCAAAATTAAGAGAAACAACACAAATTTATGTATAAATATTATGAAACGCAGCTCATTATGTATCATCTCATCTAATTCCGTGATTATATCATTATTTCATATGACAGAAATTATCTAAAAAGTACACTACACTTTCTAGGGTGCAGTATTTGGGACAAATACAAGTTTCTAGCATAAGAACATATACGAAGGATGACAAAATATGTGCATATTAAAAATTAAAAGCACCAGCAAGCAAATATCCTTAGGCATAAATGAACTGTTTACAGTAGCCAAGAATTTCCTTGGTTTAATTCCTGCTTCTCTCCTTTGTGTCCACATCTGGCACTGATTCTTTCTAAAAGCACTGCCAAGCAAGCTAATGAAATGCTTCTCTGAATAGGTATTATTTGGTTTTCATAGATAAACAAATGGTTATATATCTCATATTGCAATTAAGCTCTACCAAATTATGCACATACTCTTTGAATAGGCAGCAACTGTTATTATTAATATTTAGGCACATCTGTGTTCTCCAATCATATCATCCGCAATTGAAGAAATGCTAGAGCACATAAAACAGAAGTATGTGTCTCCAATTCAGAAATTAACCATCATTCAAAATTGTGCCAATAAGCATATTAAGTTTTGCTTTAAAAATTTATTTTAGATGCTTTCTTATTAAGGAATCCCTTAGTAGAAACACTTGGAAGAAATGTTCAAGTAAATGAAACTTCCACAAAAATATTTATAATATTCTTCAAGGAAATAAACCAATTTTGTTGAATGAATGTACTGAAGTTTTTAACCAAAGACAAACACCCATGGAAATCTTTATACTTTACCAAGAGTACATCTTGAGATTTAGAGGAAATTTTCTATTTCTGTGAAAATTACCCCAATTTTTAAACACTTCAATTGGATTGCAGTTAGAGAATCTCTGGCTTGTGTATTTATGGTAATAATTTCATTGCTTATCAAGTTTAGACTTTGAAAACATCCCTCTGGTTTTGGTAGTTAAGCAATAGATATATTTAAATTCTGAATAGATACTGAGTATTTCATTTTTACTTCAGATTAATCTTTTCTACTGTGTTTTGGTTTTCATAGAAGTCAAAAATAGTAATTCTGGCCTAGCATATAAGCCAAACTGTGTCATCTCTGTCTATGTATATGATGACTGTGTGTACATCTATAGCCATATCCAGTTCTGATTCAAGCCAAAACCCAATCCATACTCATACCATTATATCTCTATTTAACTTTACATTGCAATTTAAACAATGCAGAATTCATCTGTTCATAAATTCTATAAAACTTTAAAAATAAGCTTAATAATAGTAAATCTATAAATTTTGAAAGGAATTAACTTGATTGTATTTTTTGTATTAGTTTAGTTTTTGAATATATGAAATGTTATGGTTTACTTACAAGAAACTATGTTAGGTTTACTGCTTCCTATTTATAACCTACTAGAATATTCAGACATAGAAACAGATCACTTTAAAAATACTGTAGTTAGGTTAAGGGTTATGAAAAATAATTTGTAGAGAAGTAGCAGAGAGTTACCAAATTTGGGGGAACTGGATTAGAAAATTCTCAGAAAATATAGCTTAAATTGAATATTTATGGATACTTTGGCATTAACTAGATGGCAAGGCTTTACAGAGAGGGAGAATTTTAGTTAGCGGAAGAGCATGTAAGGCAAGATAATGTTGCCGGTGGGGAAAGCAAAGCTCATTCCAAGGAGGACCATGAATGCTATGAAGGAATGAGGTGTCTTTCAAGGTTTTGAAGCAGAAAAACGACATAGCAAAATCTAAGACTTCAATTGCTAACTTGTTCAGAAAAATGAAGGTAAGTTTTGGGATGATTCAAGAATGTGAACAGGGAATTCAACGTGGAGGCTATGCATTACTTTAAATGACATGTCCCAGTACCTTAAAATAAACACAAGCAAGGAAGATTGTGCTAAAGAGATAAAAAGGAGTTAAAACCAGCCTAAATATTGATTTGTTGTAGAAAGTGAGGAAGAGGTAGGTGAAAAGAAAGGCTTCTAGATTTCTGGTTTGATTGATTAGGTAGATGGTGATGCAATTTCTAATTTCTTCAGAGGGGGTTAGCAATTCTCTATAGGATAACTATATTTGGGAAATAAGGGTGAATAATGTTGTATTCTATTTGGACTTGTTAGTTGTCCTTTTTTTTTGGTGGCATGCTAAAATAGAATTACTCAGAAGATCACTTCTAGCGATAAGGGAAAAATTTTTGAAACAGTATGGTACAGTACTGAAAGCAGTTAAACTAACGTAAGAACCTATATTTTCTAAAGAAAGCTCAGTGTTGTTTATGCAAGGAACATTTACTAAACATATATAATGCCTCTTTTAGGAGCTAAAGCACAGTATGACCTGTATGACCCTGGATATGACTTACATCTCAGAGATGGAAGTAAATTAATACCCTCTTCTCTCTAAACCTATCTGTGTCTCAGTTTCCTTATGTAAACATTGAGGAAAATGCTAATAAGATCAAATAAAGTAATATATAAAAATACTATATAGCATATAATGTAAAAAAACAATATACAAAATACTAAAGAAATACATAGCTATTGTAATCAAAAGGATAGGAAGGTGTAATTCTTCATTAAAAAGTTGCTTAAGAAGCAGACATTCCATTTTTGTCTTTAAGGAACAGTTTTCCCTTTTCCTGGAAGTAGGAAAAGGAAGAATTTTATCAATCCCCATACTGAACTCTCTTCTAGACCTAAACCAAAGGATAATGGGCAGGCGTCCCTAGGAAGTCACACTGCTTACACACAGTCACTAAGCAGAAGCAAAATCTATTTACACTTAATGTAAGTAGTGTCAGCCTAGTTTGTGGAAGGGAGAAAAAACGATCTGAGGCTACACCTTTAATTACTCTGAACAAACTTCTGCCTAAAAATAATAATATATCTCTCCTTTTTTGCTAGACTTCTTATGCCCACTCATGTGGATCAATGATGAAAATAAAATTGTCAATGTCTTTGCAATTGTAATATATTTATCTGGATTCCCACTTGATTCTAAACAAGGTGAGGGAAAAATATTTGTTCTCTTAGGGTTTACTAATTTTCCAAGGTTGACATAACGTGCACTTAAAGTTTATTTCCTAATAGTTTTTGTTCTGGTGAGTGTTGCTGATTGATTGATGGATTTTCTAATCCTTTTCACGTATTTGAATTAAGCTGCTTGATAAAGAATTATAAAGGACCCCAATTTAACTATTTCTAGAAAGAAAATACATCAGCAGGAGACATTAATATTTAATAGTTAATACTTTTGATTCAATAAATTATAAAGAATTATTTTGTTGATTTGAAAAACTAAGAGATGTGAGGTCTCAGTGACTTTTAAAATTCAGAAATAAAAGTTTTTATCTTCTCATGATTTGCATATAAACATTATGCCTTATTCTATTATGCCATTTCACTCCATTTATAGTGAAGAATACATTTTAACCACAAAAATACATCTACTCAACCAAATGTACTTAATTGATTTTCCATTCTAACAAGCTAACAAAGCTTTCATAAGTGATAAAAGAGATGAAAATTAAAAAATGAATAAAAACATATTTAAAGGAAAGGAGAACATCAGAGATTTAAATCTATCTACAGTTTACTTAGCAAAGCTGATTTGTAGGAGCAGTTAGCCACAATCTGGCTAATATGTCCTCAAAAATTAACAAAATGCATGGGAATAGATAATTGGTTTCTTTGGATCAAGGATATCATTACTATTATTTACTACTGAAATATCTTCTCAAAGTATAATCTGAAAGAAAATGGAAATATTGTCATTTTCACAGAAAGACTGTAAACCACATTGTGAACATTATAAAATGAATATTCTTAATAAAATAGCCAAAGAGTTCAATTAGTCTATTAAAATAACATTTTTCTGATGAAATAATGCTAGAGCAGGGCAGATCTATAAACTTAAGGCAGATTTAGTTTGTAAGAAAAGGAAGACCAAAGACATGTATCTTACACTTCAAGGTCAATAGATTCAGTTTTCATCAGATTAGGATAGATGAGTTAGAGAACCTCATGAAAACTCTTACTTCAATTTCTACTCAGTTTGTCCTTCTGTTAACTGATGATATCGGTTACAAGAGGGCAAGGTGAGAAAAACAGGCTGTAGGCAATCCGTACATAAAGGACATAAGGTGTCTGCTAAAAATAAGCACTGGCATTGTACCAAGGTCTAATAGGAAGCAGGGTGCATGTCAGGGAACTGGTATGGGGCACAGCATAGCCAGGGCTAGAGGAGGTAATACAAATCAGGTGTAGGCAGTAGTCACCCAGGCCATGATGGGTATGAAGAGCCAGCAAACATAGTTGCTACAGGTCACAGTTGGCAGGGATAGTTAAAATCAGAAACTCAAGGTCAGGTCCAGCTGATAAGCCCATCTATTGAGATACAGTGGTCTGGTTCAAGGGACTGGACATAAATTCAATTGAAGCAGTCTTGCCCTAAATAGATAGCTCCTTAATAAAAGGAGATGTTCTAACTGTATCTAGGGAAAGATTGAAAGTAGCTTCAGACATACTCAGATGATTCAATTTTCTGGTTGACAAAGGGTTTCTATTGTTTTATATAATTATTATTTGTGGATAGGAGAGGCAGTGGTGAGGCTAGTGCATATGATGTCAAAAAGCCATAGCCTCTTGGGGTGCCTGAGTGGCTCAGTTGGTTAAGTGTCTGCCTTCGGCTCAGGTCATGATCCCAGGGTCCTGGGATCGAGTCCTGCGTCAGGCTCCCTGCTTCTCCCTCTCCCTCTGCCTGCCGCTCCCCCTGCTTGTGTGCTCTCTCTCAATCTCTCTCGCTCTGACAAATAATAAGTAAAATCTTTAAAAAAAGAAAAAAAGCCATAGCTTCTTATCTGGAAGTGCCTGGCAGTTCAGGCCCTGGGCACACAATTCTGAATTACAGTTCCCAGGAAAGTATCTATCTCCTTGGTTAGGGTCGTGGCATTTCTAGAAGTTTCCAGCAAGTAAATCTCCTAATTTCTTTGCATTGCCTTTAGTTGGATTAATCAATCATTCTGAAATAGGAAATTTATTGAGAGAGATAATAATGTAGGTATTCAGGTTGGCTATATATGGCTTTAATGGGTAGAATGAGACAATGCATATTTTCCATCAAATTTGGTACTTTAGGTTCTAGTGATTTCTGAAAACTAGTTTCCAAGGTGATCTGGAAAGTCATTGTTTAAATACAAAATCTGAACTGCAATTTGAAGTAAAAGAATAAAAAAGGCCAATAGTAGAGCTAAAGATAGGTATCTGATTGGTCAGTATATAGAAATAAAGCCATTTCAACTAGTACTAAATTGAACTCTAGCCCGTAATAAATACATACAATGTGCACAGTTCACATGGAGAAGTACACTACAGGGTCATTGAATACAAATTAACTCAGAGGTAACAAAAACTTTCAAGGTGCAAGGAAAAGAAAACAAAACATGACCTGGAATTTTAAAGTGAGAATAGAATAGGGGCCACAATTCAGACCGTTATTTCTGTAATGGAAATGATTGCATGTCGACATATATCTGATAACGTCGCCGGCGGTGCGGAGGACCATGCAGCCTAAGCACAGCAGTTATCCTTGGAAACGCATTTCCACCTTCAGCAATGTTGTATTTCATTCATGCATTGGGCTAATAGCTGTGTAATACCTATGTCAGTACGTACTTCCACCAATTGGGAAGATCAGTAATTTAACTATTTTCCAGCTCATGTTGATTTCCACCCTACACGTGCTAAGCTGTGTTATAAACCAGCAGAGGCAGGGCTATACCACCAATTTTCCTATCTTTAAGCTCTTCAAAAGCAAAATTTGTGTCCTAATCGTCATTAAATTTCCATTGCCTAACCTTGCCTAGTGCAAACTAAGTACTTCAAAAATATTTTTCAACTTGAATTGAAGAATTGTTAATTGAAAAAATTATTGAGAACACCTTAGTATTTCTACCTCCAGGGGTACAGTAATGAACAGTCTCTTTGCCCTCATGAAATTAATAATTTCATTAATTAAATAATGAACACGGTTTTTATAAATAGAATGTGAGTGCATATGTAAGTTTTTATAGAGATTATCTTAATTAAGAAAAGATAAAGTGGTTATAGAGAATGTATTCACCTTGTTTGGAAACTCATAGTTTTTAGAAATAATAACCTCTCCATTTAAATATATTTCTCTTCATCGGTAATCACGTAGGGTCAAATAATTGGCCTTTGGTATTTTCCAAATTGGTGTGCATTTTGTCCAAGTTCAGTTAAACACTTACCAAACCTACTAGCATGCTTAGAATGTCTGTGAATATTCTTTCTATCCTTTCCATGACCTAATATTGATTTTTTAATATGTATATAATAGAATATATAATATATATATTATGTATATATATAATGTATAATATGTATATAATACTCTGGGTTGTTTCCTGCACCTTGAATGCAAAGTCTATCTTTGAATTCTTGGTATCTGCAATAGTGTCTTTTATAGGTTAGGTTTCAATCATTTAAAGGCCATGAAATTTGCTCATAAGAAAATGAAGACCAATAGCTAAATAATTTGATGCAAAAAAGCCTTTTTATTTCCCTATATATAAAAAGTCCGTAGAGGCACATCAAAATCAGTAGGCCTCAGACTGATACATATATTTACTAAGTTTGTAAACAAAGGGAGACTGAACCATCAACTTTGATATCCCAGCGTAGTGCATCATTTCTCATTCTAGACTCCAGAATTAGTGAAAGAATATTATTACCAATGAATAGAAAATACACATTTCTTAGGCTCTGAAAAAAAATGCAGTATTTGTCATATTTAAAGAGCTGTTCACACAACTCTTTATTTTGAAAACTGGTAATTAAAGGGAAAAGTAAACATTTTTCTGCTTTCCATTTTAAACTGTATTCCTGAGAAGGTCTGAAAAGGGACCTAAGACGCGAGCTACTGAGCTACCAAGGAGTTGTACCTTATCAGGCACCACCTCAAAATCTAAATGTACTACCCCCTTCTAGTCTGTGATTTATTCTAGTAATATTCTAAATATCCCAATCTTTTATGAAATAAAATTAGATGTAATCTTATATTGCCTATAGCCAAAACAACTTAACGAATACAAACCTTATATATAGATTTTGGTGTTTGTATTAGGTATATGCCAAAAAAAAAAGAAAAAAAAGAAGAAGAAGAAGATTTGCAACTATTGCAATGCTGTATAACAGTCTGTACTTCAATCTGTTTGCCAGAATTTTAGGCACTGAAAAGTCCAATAATCATTTGTTGCAAATCTGTGGAATGTATGTCATTTATTATAAAAATTTAACTGTAAATTTTATTACTTAATTTTTTTTTTGCTATTTTTCCAAAGACTATAATTTCTTTAACTACCTTCTCCCTTAAACTTTAGGGGTATTGTTCTGAATCTCAGATGATGGATCACATGGTGACACATTTCATTGTGATGAGTTAGGCACAGGGAATTTTTCTGAAATTTTACCAGTTGACTTGCATATCACAAAGACTTCAAATATGTGTTAGAGAATTAACAATACATTACAAAGTTATTTTTTGCAGCTTTGTTAAATACTGTTCTGAAATTATTGCTTAAGTTTCCATAGTTGTTCTTGAGAGGAGATTGTGACAGACTGTAAAACAGTAGACACTATTTGGATCTTCAAATAGTGTAAATTAGATTAGTACTTTATTATCATAAATTTCAAATAAATTTTTAATTATATAGGTTTACAAATTATGTAGGTTTTTTTAAAAAAAAATCATATAAGATATTTGTGCTATCTCTGTTAAATAAATAAAAATCTTTAAAAACCTACTTTAAAAAAAAATCATATAAAGATTGTATGCACCTAACTAAAGGAAAAGCAAATTCTAGTTTGAAAATTTTATTTTACAAATTTAGTTTACTTGAGAGTATGTCTTCACATTGAACTAATTAATTCAATATAAAACATTAAAGATATATTTTTGTTTATGTGTGCATATTTACTGTATATCATATGCATCAAGGAGATCATATATGCTTGTCATATACACACACACACATCTTAAGGATGAGGGTGAATCAAAATACTCCATGTTCTAAGAAACATAGAGGGCAAGAGTTGATATATAAATAGGTTAATTTTTGTTTAGTTATTAGCCTATTAAATCAGTTATAAAATGATTTAGCCCATATTTATATTATTCAAATAGCCCATATTTATATTAAATAGCCAATATTTATATTATCCATCATACTAATGCCCATATTTAAATAGCCCATATTGATATTATTCATCATACTTATATTTAATAACCTGTTTTCATGATGTTCATGATATTCATATCATATGTGATATGATATGATATGAAATAGCCCATATTTATATTATTCATCATACTTATATTTAATAACCTGTTTTCATGACTCAAATAGCCCGTATTTATATTATTCATCATACTTATATTTAACAACCTGTTTTCATGATGTTCATGATATTCATATCATATTTTCAATAGTCCATACACATATACTCAGGAAATATGTGTTATAAATCTTCTAAAGTAAATGCTCTAAGAAAAGAATGGTCAGGGGCCTAGAGTCAGGAAAATTCCAGCCTCGTTTAGTCAAGCTGAGGGGAATTTTAAGGCCTTCTTGTTTAATACATTAGGAAATCCAAGGATGAAGTTTGAATTCCATAAGCCTTTTATTTTACATCATAGACTCAGTTAGATCCAAAAGTTCAATGTGCAAACAGTTATTATCCAGGCATAGAGTCTTACTTAATGCAAAATTTTATTAGGCTTAACCATAAAGTACAGCATAATGAACATATTTTCTGATTCAATGAGTATGTTTATTGAGTATCTAGAATAAGATTAGCAATGCTAGTTCTCCCTTGCTCCAAATGGGTGCTCAATATAGCTAAAACATGAGGAGCATATGCATGATTTAGATTGTGTTGAAAAGAAAGATCTTATAAAATAGAAAAAAATCTATTAATTTTATTTTTATTTTTTTAAATCTATTAATTTTAAACTTGTGTATTACAATGTATGATACCATGATGGTACAGAGAAGATGTGGATATTGCATACATAACTAGGATTGAGTGCTTTTCTACTAGCATGTAGGATTTTTGAAAATCTGATATTATGTGTCACAATGTACATACAGTAGAAAGTAGCATAAATAGGTCATATCAGTGGATGTCAGGAGTGGTTCAATATATATCATAATTCCAGGTACTCCTCCACCAAATCCTATGAAACTGGCTTGTCCTTGTTATTTAACAAAGAAGGAATAAAGCTCTGAGTTCTACTTCCAAGTTCATGCAGCTTTTAAGAGTTAAGGTGAAAAAACAAGGGTGCCTGGGTGGCTCAGTCGGTTAAGCATCTGCCTTTGGCTCAGATCATTGTCCCAAGGTCCTGGGATTGAGCCACACATCCGGCTCCCTGCTCAGTAGGCAGCCTGCTTCTCCTTCTCCCTCTCTCTCTCTGCTTCTCTCTCCCCACCCTTCACCCCCCTCATGCTCTCTCTCTCTCTCTCTCTCTAGCTCACTCACTCTCTCAAATAAATAAATGAAATCTTTATTAAAAAAAAGAAAATGTCCAGTTTTGGATACTATTTTTTTCTAATTCTTCATCAGTTAGCTTGAGAAACAGTGACTTAAACAGAACTGCTCAGGAAACCAAGGCCTGGCACACAGTTCTGTGCTCAGATTCCTACCTTACAAGTCCTTTGTTTCAGAGGCACAATGATCATTGGAATTACTTTCCATTTGTTTCCATCATGTTTCTTCAAAAAGCCCTGTTACTGTACCAAACACATAGAGAGGAAATGGAATAAGCTTATTTGTCTAACTTAAACTCTGTTATGGAGAAATCCATCACAACACTCACTAGTAGTTGTGTACTTCATAGTTTCACAAAATGAGTATGAACAGTGTTCTAGCTTCTAACTCACCAATCATAGCATGCTTTGCTATAAATACTGATTTACGAATGCTGTTAGATATTAGATTCTCTTAAATGTGGTGCAGTGACACAGAATTCAGGCTTTACCTTTGCCAAAGATATGATTCTGGGATATACTAGTCATGTAAAATTCTCTACCATTTAATCATTCAGCAGATAATTTGTTTTTAATCAAATTAGGTATCATTCCCATCAATGCTATTAATAAAATTGTCAGTTATAGTATTATAAGCTTCAGCTTCTAAAATAAATTTCAGAAGCCACGAGATATACCTGTAACATTTGTTTTTAAAAAAGGCGTTTTATGTGCAGTTTCATAAAATACAGTAAGATCATTACAAAAGAATTATCGATGACTATTTTAGTAGGATTAAGAGTTAATATGTGACTGCAATGGGATAAGTGCAGTCATGAAGTCATTTGCCTACGATTGCAGTACATTAGTTACAGAAACATATGTAGAACATATTATGGTCATTACACAGGACTATGCTGAGAATCCCTCAACAACGTTGAAGTAAAACTGATGTAGGCTCAGAGATGAACTCAGAGTCTAGACCAAAGAATAAATCTGCTGTCATTTTAAAGTGGCCAGTTGTCTTCCAAGCCCATTGGTGATCTACTGTCCAAAGAGAGAAGGTAGTCAGGTTGTCAACACAGTCTACTGTCTAGTAAACTATTTCTATTAATGGGAAGCAGTTTTAAAATCCTGGAGAAAATAATATGTTACCAGATATCATAAAAACATTTACTATGAAGTAAGCAAAACAGTAGTAAATAATTACCATAGAGTTAAAAAAAAAAATACCCAGATGATTTGCTTTACAAAGACAGAAGTTTTCAGAACTTTGGAAATGAGGAAATGTGAAAATGACAAAAATTTCTTAATCAAACTTAGTACCAAGTTGTACATGCCTGTTTGGCAATGATTACTTGAACATAAAAGATCTTTGTCTCTGTTTTAATTGATAGAATTGTTATACCTACTCGAATGTTTTCTGGTGATAAGAGCTGTGAATTATTTAATCTCTAAAACCAATAACAACTACTGAGAAGTGGAGCTTTTCTATCTGCATCCACAATTTTCTAATCTAAATATTGACTTATAACCTTATAGAAGTAGTACCCTAATCTCTCATTATTGTTGTAAATAAGTAAAACCTAATCAATAATGGTGATATCGCAGAAAATGAGAATGAGATCTGTCCTGATCTGTGCCCTCCCTGTTCTTCACATTTGACAAGCTCTGATCAATATGTTCTGGGACTAGCTATTCTGAGACAAAAGGCTGCCATTTATAGTCTCTGGATGTAATCTATTTGCTAAAATGACAACTTTTAAAGCTTTCAAAACCAAAACCTTATAATGTCTAAAACAAGCTGCTTCTAAACTTCAAATTCATGTGAATTTGAAATAGTCAGTTTGGAAATGATAAAAGAGAATCAAATAAGTTTTGATCCTTACAAAACATTTGTCTAAAATTCATAATTAAAATTATTTTCATCTTTTAGATTTATCTCTTCCTGCATATATTTTCTATATTTAAATGGATTTTTTTTTACTAAGAATAATTCAAATTACAAAATTTGAGTTTTGTTAGTTGGCTCTCTTTGTAGAAAATAACTTGGTTCCCCCAAATAGAATGAAGAATTGTATTTCAAACAACATAGAGAGACAAAGAGAAAAAGAGTTAGATAATGCTATTTTTATATAGATTATTGGACTGGAATTCAGTTCTTTCCTCTGAATTATTAAAACAATTATGAAATTTCTTAACTCAAAATGCTTTTTCTATAGTTTTATTTAAATACTTTGAATTCTAATATTTTTCATAAGTATCTCCTGGTGGATCAAAATGGATTTCCTCCAAATTTCCTTAATATAGAAATTCAAATGGAATACTCCTTTCTTATAATTGCTATTTATAAATACTCTACATACTTTAAGCAGTTAAGTCCCTTTCATTATAATCAAATTCAGCAAAGATACTACACAATAGATTTGGGGTGGATGATAGAGAGTCACAATAAAACGCGTCCAAAAGATAGAACACCCAAAGAACTCATAGTCTAGTATTGGGGATAAAGTTTGAATAAATTATTTCTTTTCCATTTGCTATAATAAATTAAAGAAAGAAAATACATAGTACAGTGTTGTATAGCAGAAAAAAGTGATTGACTTGCTCAGGAAGAGGACAGAGATACCACTACAAAAAACAAGGATATCTGCTGGGTTTTGAAAAGGGCTCTCCAATGTGAGACAGAGAACATTATCAGAAGAGGCAATAGCATGCTTAGAAAAACAGGGGCATGAACAAACGGGTGTTCAGGGGATGCATATCTAAAAGTGGCAGAATTTCAGATGGCCTTATAGAAAGTAGAGGATGATTGACAGGCAGGTAATAGGGGAAAGTATACTTGCAACCACAAGAGAATCACTGAAGCTTTTAAGCTTGAAAGAGACAAGGTAAAATTCATATTTTAATAAAAGCATGTTTATAAAGTTATAGGGAACAGATTATTGGAGGGAAGATAAAGTTAGTGCAATAGAGATGGTACGTGCTCACCAAATGTGGTTCATCTTTCTTTCTCAGGCACATGGAAGGAATCTTAGCCTGCCTTGGGTCTAGCTCTGGCTACTAGGATCTGAATGAGGTTTAGACCACTTGTGATTTCCTCATACTCTTCTCTGCTAAAGAACACTGTAAAGCCATAGGTCTCTCATATGGAAGGAATAAGTGCAAAAACCCTAAGATGGGTTTTAAAAATACAGATATAAGATACTACATCAAGGCCAATTATGACTGCATTGTGGGGACGAATGGGGAGAGATGTAGGAAATAAGGTCAGAGTATAAACCAAGGACCTTATCATACACGTCCTACAAACCTTGGCAAGAACCTTGCGTGATAAGTGAAGTAAGAATGACAGTTCTTGCTAGAGATGACAAGAACTTGAATGTGTTAAAGCATCTAAATATTTGTCGGGTTTCTCCTTATTTTGTTACTTCTCCCCAGAATGTTTTAAAGTTTTGCCACCTCCACGTCACCACTGAATCAATCCTCAAAACTGTACATATCTTTAGTACGCAGAATTCTACTATTATTTCTCTGAAGTTACCATAAACTTGCCATAAACTTCTCTTTGTTTGTCCTCAACCTCTCCACATTATTGGAAAATGAGGATCTGCTTCTACCTGGTATTCTCTTTTTTCTAGGCCATTGTGATAATTACCACTTAGGATTTTTCCATGTCTGTGGTCATAATCTGATATTTTTCTGCCTGCTCATTTTATCTCCAGTACTTCTGTCATTTTCCCTTTTTATTTTTCTCATATTTTCTGGAATTTTTGTAATATGAACATATAAACAGATAAAAACTTCATCAAACAGATAAAAAACAACATGAAACAGATAAAAACTTCAGGTTTATAAACCTGTTTCTTTCTTGAGCTCCAAGAAATATTTCCAAATGAATGGCAAGTAATCCCCCTTCATCAAAATACAATATATTTGAAATTAAACCATTTTTACATCCATTCCCCAATGTGCTCCCAAACCCCCAAACTTTTTACTTCTCTGTGCCATGTTTTAAAATAATCTATTATTAAGTCTCATTGAAAGTTCTCTAAAGCTTATCAGTGGGATATTTTGTTGCATAAAAAGAAAAACAACATTTACTTAGTTAATAGTTGATTTCAAGTTTTTATATACTCATAAAACATAATTACAGCTATCTTACCTCAAAAATGTTTTGGTAATGTGTTATTTTCCTCTTTTTTTTTTTTTTTTTAATTTTATTTATTTATTTGAGAGAGAGAATGAGACAGAGAGAGAGCATGAGATGGGGGAGGGTCAGAGGGAGAAGCAGACTCCCTGCCGAGCAGGGAGCCCGATGCGGGACTCGATCCTGGGACTCCAGGATCATGACCTGAGCCGAAGGCAGTCGCCCAACCAACTGAGCCACCCAGGCGCCCGTGTTATTTTCCTCTTGATGCTGCAACTAATTACCACAAACTGAGTGGCTTAAAACAACACAAGTTTATTATCTTACTTCTCTGGAGGTCAGAAGTCTGAAGTGTGTCTTAGTGGGCTTAGTGCTTGCAGGGCTACATTGCTTTTTGGTGACGTTAGTGGAGAAATGCTTTCCTTGCCTTTTCCAGCTTCTAGATCTCACCTGTATTCCTTACCTCAGGGTCCCATTCTTCTTTTACCTCTAAGCCAGCAACTTCAAGCCAAGTATTTCTCACACTGCCATTTCTTTTTCTCTGTCCCCTTCTTTCACTTCTACATCAGGATGCTGGGGCCACCTGGATAATCCAAGATTATCTTTGCATCTCAAAGTCAGTTTATTAGAAACTGTCATTCCACCTACAACCTTAATTCCCCTTTGCCATACAACCTAATATAGTCACAAAGTCCAGGGATTAGAATGTGGGCAGATGGGGATCATTATTTTGCCTATCACAGATAAATATATTCTTTTAAATATCAGTACACATTTGGAAATGAAACCCTTCTTAAACTTCACTAAGATTATATGGCACAGAGAATAACTCAAGTTTTCACAAGGAAAAGGTTATACACACTATTCTATGTTTAATTTAAAAGTAGGAGAAACTAAGCAGTGTTCTTTCTTTTTATTATTATTATGTTCAGTTAGCCAACATATAGTTCATCATTAGTTTTTGATGTAGTGTTCAACGATTCATTAGTTCCATGTAGGTTTGGGTTCTCTATCTGGAATTCAAATCAATAGGACTTTAAACTTTCTCAGCATTTTTTATTATTATTTGTACTTCAAAATTATTATCACCATTTTTTTACTATTTTAAATGTTTGCTTTTTTTCCCACGTTATGTAACCTGTTCAGGAATAGAATCTAGAAATTACTTTTCCAATTACATGGCTAGATACCGATATTTCACAGCTCAATAGCTAAACATGGGTGATGGAACTACTTCTAGAAACTATGAAAAACTTTTACTAAAAAACAATTTTCTGAAAAATAATTTTAAAATATTAAGTGGAAATATAATTCAGGGAATGAAGGGGAAAATCAAGCTGAAAGCATATTTGTTATATGCTGTGGCAGCAAATGGATTTCTGTCAAATATAGTAATTCTACTTAAAAATAGTAGCGTCCTGTAAAAAACTAAGAAAATACATTTAAATTCTGAAAAGTGAAATGTATTGATAATGCATGAGTGCATGCTTAAATGCTTTTTATGTTTTTTATTTCTCAGGTGTACTGAGGAACACTTTATATACAGTAAAATTTGTCCTTTTTTGGTGTACAAGTCTATAGATTTTTAATATAAATAAATACATAGTTGTATCACCAAAATCAATACATTTAGTATTCTCGTTTCTCCAAAATGGTCCCTGTTCTCCTTTGTAGCCAATCCCCTAACTGTAACAAAAACTCCTGAAAATCACTGATCTGTTGATTGAATATGTAATTTTGCCTTTTTCAGAATGTCATATAAGTGAAGTCATATAGAATATAGCATTCTTAGTCTGACATCTTTCACTTAGCCTATTGCCTTGGAGAATCTTCCATCCTGTTGCATTTATCAGTAGTTCATTAGTTTTTTTTTTTTTTAAGATTATTTATTTGTTTGTTTATTTATTTAGAGAGAGAGAGCATGAGCAGGGGGAGGGACAGAGCTAAAGGGAGAGAGAGAATCTCAAGTAAACTCTGCACTGCACATGGACCCTGTCGTGGGGCTCAATCTCATGACCCTGAGATCGTGACCTGAGCCAAAATCAAGAGTTGGACACTTAACTGACTGAGGCACCCAGGCGCCCGCCCCACCTTTTTTAAGATTTTTTAAAAAAATATTTATTTATTGTAGTTCATTAGTTTTTTATTGGTGAGTAATATTCCATTGTATGAATGCACCGCAATTTGCTTCAACAATTGAAGGACATTTGAATTGTATTCACTGTTCAGGTCATTATGAATTAAGCTGCCATAAATGCTGTACAGAGATTTTTTTATGAACATATATCTTCATTTAGTTTGGATAACTACCTAAGATGAGACTTGCTAAGACATAAGGCAAAAGTGCGTTTTAATTTTAATAAGAAACTTCTAATGTGTTTTCCAAAGTGGCAGTAGCATTTTGCATTCCCAGATCAGTATATGAGGTACAGTTTCTCCTCATCATTGTTGCTGTGGTTACCTTTGGTGCAGTATGTCTTGTGTGTTGGCTAGGGACTAGGCATCAGAGGGGGATGTTCTCAATTTCAGAGCTCCCCTCGGCATTTTGCCATGTTGGATGGCCTTGCCCCGCCCTTCAGCAATAAAGTGATGTTGCTTGTACTATATGCCTAGTTCCTAGCGAAGGCAAGAGTGGTTCTTGATGATTCTACTCAGAGCTCAGTCTTAGGGATGCCCTTTGTTTCAGGTCCTCTGCATTAGAATTTTCTTAGATCCCTGCCCCTCCTCCCTGTGGCAGCCAAACTCTGCTGTGTGTCGGTACTGGCTGTTGGGCGGCCATTTCCTGCCTTTTCTCCAGCTTTAGAAATTTATGCTTGATAAATGTATAGGAGCTTGATCCTAAAATGATTGCCTGCCCATCTTCCAGGGTACAGATTTTTTTCTTCTACGTTTATGTCAATGGCATTCTTTCTCATTGCCAGAAGTGCAGTTTTAAATCCTCTCCTGCAGCAACTGAAATTTTTGCTTTCAAAGAAAGGTAAGTCCAAGGAACTGCTTTATGTCTGACCCCCACAGCTAACAATCATTTTTTTTTTTTTTTCAGCCTATATCACCAAAGAGGGTTCTCTTTAGTCTCCAATACTATGCCCAATCTTTCTCATGGACTCCAGATAGAGAGCCATTGAGAAAGAACTTGCAAATGAGTGCAAACTCCCTTTGTGTCTAGTGTCCTGATTCTTTTCAGACTGACATACTCGTCCATTAGGACTTTTGGCCATCTGCACAGATTTTAGTTTCTCCTTATGTTGGATGGCAGCCAGATCCTCTTCCTCCCAACCTACAATTCAAGGAAGACAATTTGTGTGTTTTATTCTTCTTAGAGTTGCTGTCCCACTTTGAAATTCAGTTTCTTTAGTTGTCTAATGTTAGCTCTGTTGGTCGGCTCAAGATAATTTATGATTCCGTAGTTTACACCCAAATTTCTTAGTGGGAAAATTGTTTTGAATTTGCTTTACCCCAAAGTAAAGCAAAACCTTTGTTAAAGGCTTCAAACACCTGTGAACTGAGGAGCCATATTTTTTTGGGGGGGGGGGTGGAGAGCTATATTGATTCAGGTGGACATCTTTGTGAGAAATGATATCCAATCCTCTTCTCACCTTTTAATATTGAGATTTTAAACATATAAGAGTGTAGAGCAGTACCAAGAAACATTCAAGTGTTTCCAATAATTATTAACACATAATCAATCTGGTATATCTATATCCCTCACAATGTTGCCCGTACAGACACTGGACACTGCCATCTGTAGATTCCATGAAGGTGCAGTTAATATTTATTCTGTATCTCTCACTTGATATTTTGACCTTCTTGTGCTGTTATACATTTCCCAGGACTGGTTCCTCCTCCAGGATAAAGTGGTTAAAGGAAAGAATGATAAATAAGGTAACAAGGATTGCCTTCATTCTCTTCAGACAACACCCTTCCCACTTTCCTCGTTTCCCAGGGAAAAGGAGCCTACACAGCTGTTGCTGAGGATACAGGAATGCAGTTTAGGACTGGGGCGTTATCCAAGGGACAGACGCTGGAGAGAAGAAACAAAACAAAGGGTTATCTGCATTTTCTCCACCCTGTAACCTTTCCTCTCCCCCAACCAGATTCTCTGACATTTTCAATTTTCTGCTAAGTATTATTATTTCAATGTATCTTTATTATACACTCAACTCTTCTAAATTTACTTTGTTCTCCAGATTTGATTATTATAACTACTACCTTTATATGCCTCCAAATCCCTTGCTTCCTTACAATCAGTTAACAAACCACAGCAGTGGTAATATCTTCTTTTCTACCTACGTATTTTGACTTCTAGCCTGTGAGCATAGATAAATCTTCAGGGTGCTTGAAAGAAAATCTTGCCACCTCATTTATTTAATAAAACATACTTTCTCACCTACTTAATGACATGCTCCACAATTTCTCCCGCTCTCTTTTACATTATCTATTCTTCATATTCTAGTGATCATTCCCTTCAGTCGAACGGTTTCCTTTATTCTTTCCTTTTTTTAATCAAAGAAAAGATAAAGAAAGATGAGAAGACTCTATCTTTTCCCAGCTACTGCCTTCTATTTTTAGTAGTACAAACTCCTCAAAAGAGTTGTTTATATCCACTGCCTCAAGTGACTTCACCCCATTCATTCTTTAACCTACTTCTATTAGGATTTTGTCGATATTATTCAACAGAAATTGCTCTAGTTCAAGTCAGCAGTTATATTCACATTGGTAAATTTAGTGATTAGTTCTCAGTCCTCATCTAATCTATTGATAGCTTTGAAACAATTTCTTTCTTTCTCTTCCTTAATATATTTTCCCTTATTCGTTTCCAATCAGGGCTAGCTTCAATGGAATGAGACCCGTGCAGTCACACAGTCCTCTGGGCTTAGAAGGGTTCTACACTTGGTTTAACATTCTGCTGTCTCTGTCTTGAAATTTTAAACAACTTTTAAGTAAGGATTCCACATTTTTATTTTGAGCTAGATCACAACTTGTGTCTCCAGTCCTGCTTCCTGTCCACTGCACTCTGGTTTTCTCTTATCTTTCTGAAAATGTATGTTTTGTTTCATATTCTTCCTCCGCTTTCCTTCTTGGACCTGTTTCTCTATCCACAGTCCTTTCCTTGATTATCTCATTTATTTCTATGAATAGTACTGATTTGCCGACAATTTCAAAATTATATTTCAAATTTAGACAAACTACCCTCCCAAACTCCAGATGTGTATAACTGTCTATTCAACCTTTCAAGGTTAATGTGACCTTTCAGATCCACCCTGCTCTATCCACAGCCTTTCTCATTTTAGCTGACAGAGACCCTAGCCTCCCAGTTGTTCATTTACTTATATCCTTTTACTTCCCACACCTGATGTCAGGGAATCATGTCAGTTTACCTTCAAAGTGTATCTAAAATTCCACCATTTGGTCATTCCACACAATGCCATCACTCTTGTCAGAGCTACCATGATCTTTCACTTGATTATTGCAATAGTTTTCAAAAAGATCCAATTCTTTCTCTTTTTACTTTCCTATAGTCTGTTCTCAACAAAACAATTAACTTCTTTAGGATATAAATCAGTTCAAATCACTCCTGTGTTCAAAACTCTCCAATAATTCTCTATTTCAAATGGAGTAAAGCCATAGCACATATTATGACTTAAAAGGCCCTACATGATTTGGTCTCCAGTTATATGTCTAACGCATTGGTCTTCTTGTTCTTTCTGAGACATACCAATAAAGTTCTAATTTTTGCATCTTTGTTCTAGCTCTCTCACCTTCCAGAAATACTTTCTTTTAGATACATACTTGGCTAACTCTTTTGCCACCTTTAAGAAATTGTTCACAGTTCAACTTTCCAACGAGGGTTGTCCTGACCACCCTATTTAAGACTTTATCCTGGCTGCCTTGCGTTCCATTGTTCTCTTACCTTGCTTTATTTTCTGTTGTGTCTCTCTCTCTGTCTCTCTGTATCTTTCTTTTCCATTCTCTCTCTCTGTTGTTCTGAAGCATTTGAAAGTATGTTACCAACATCACCTTTAGATATCAGCATGAATTTCCCAGAAGTAAGAACATTCTCCTACATAATCAGAATGCTGTTAACATACTACAGAAACTTAACATTAACATTCTAATATCATCTGATAACCAATCTATTTTAAAATGCGCCTTGCTTTTTGTTTTTTTGTTGTCAAATGTTTTCCAGTGCAGTGGGTTGAAGAATGTCTTCCCAAAATTCAAATGTAAGGACTAAGAATGTGTCCTTATTTGGAGATAAGGTAATGTAATTAAAATGACTTCATACTCATTTAACTAATTATGTAGGCCCCAAATCAAGCAATCTGTGTCCTTATAAGAAGATTAAAGGACACATAAAGATATACACAAGGAAGAAGATCACATGACGTGGAGGCAGAGATTGAAATGATGAGCTACAAGCCAAGAAATGCCAAAGATTGATGGAAGTTTCCAGAAGTTTAAGGGAGGAAGGAAATATTTTTTCCTTAGAGCTTCAGAAAGGGGATGGCACTGCTTACACCTTGATTTCAGACTTCACCAGAGCACTGTGAGAGAATAAATTTCTGTTGTTCAAAATCATCTGTTTCTGGCACTTTATTATGGCAACCCTAGGAAACTGATACATCCATTATAAAGTAGATATTTTCAACATAAAGAGGGTTATGTGAATTTTTTTATTGTAATAAAGAAAGGATCACTTTAAAAGGTTTGGCTTTCTTTATATACTTTCATCATACAAATAAGAATCAGAATAAATTATCTTGGAGACAGAAAGACAAAATTTACATGGTTAATTGTAAGCATGCTTTAAATTTAAAAACAAATATACATCTCTAAAAGTGTATTTATAGGTAGATGATTTTGCAAATGAAAATATATGATAACAGATAATGTGTGTAATTTTCTGAGAAACATAAATAATGGTACCCTTGAAGATTAGCCATGAATAATAATTGGAGATAACATAATCCAATCCTTTCATTTCATGGTTGGAAAATATCGAAGTTCAGAAAGGTATAATTGTTCTCTCCAAGAGTATTAGTAAACAGAAGATTTGATATTTAGTACGTGTTGCTTTCATACCAGTCTTAGATTTTGAAAGAAAAGCTTAAACTTTGCCTCTTCTGCATCCACCTTCCCTTGAAACCTAGTTAGTGAAGTTAACCTACATGAGAGCAGTGGTGTGAGAGTGAGGAAGGGGCCAAGCAAGGCATCAGCTTTCTTGTGGTGAAGGAACAGGTGAAGGAGGAGCCAAGTGAAGCAGCAACGGGAATGAAGTCAGGGCTAAACAGGAGGTGACGGGAGAAAATCAGCAGTTGGCGTGGAGTTAGGGTCAGCTAAGGAGGTAACAAGTAAGGTAGCAGTCAGTGCTAGGTCAGGGCCAAAGAGCCACTGGTGGGACTTCAGAACAGTGGCCAGAGACATACACTGGTGCTGGCTTTCAAAATGGAGGAAGGAAGCCACCAACTAAGGGATGTAGATCATCTCTAGAGGCTGGAAAAGACAAAACAAAAACAAAAAACAAAACAAAAGGAATGACAACAGCAAACTCACAGTTCTCTTCTAGAGTCTACAGAAAGGAACACAGCCCTGTCGATGAGATGCCTTGATTTTAGCCCATGAGACTTATGTTGGGCTTTTGACTTCTAGAACAGTAAAATAATAAATTTGTGTTGTTTTAAGCCACTAAGTTTGAGATAATTTGTTACAGAAACAATAGCAAACTGATAGAAAAACCAAGTTCCTGACTAGCAGAAAAGTTACAAATATGGAAAAGAAAGAATCTAGAATAAATTCTGTGTGTTAGATTGGAATTGGAAGTAATGAAGTAAACTCTCATGCATTTCAAGATAAGGATATAAATATAGCTATGGTTTGATGGAGATGTGAGCGTATGTTTTGTGTATGTGTGTGTGTATGCACACACAGATAGATATGTATACACATGTAATAGTTTAATGAGGGAAAATTGTATTTTCACAGTATCAAAGTATCTCCCTACAATTTTTTTAGTAATTACAGCAGGAAATATGGAAGCTTTACAATAGAGAAAGGCAGCACCTCTACCAGCTGATCATAGTTAACATTTGCCAGCAATAACATAAATCAACATCATGTGTCATGTGCTGTAGAATGCACCAAGAGCACAGGACTACATTTGCTATATTTATGCTAAATCTATGTAACCTAAATAATCATGAAGCAACATTAGATAAACCCAAATTGAGGAACAGTCTACAAAATAATAGGCTTATTATTTTAAAGAAAAAAAAAGGGATTATAAGTTTTGTTTTGTTTTAAGTAAACTCTACACCCCATGTGGGACTCAAACTTGTGACCCTGAGGTCAAGAGTCGCATGCTCTTCTGACTGAGCCAGCCAGGCACCCCATTTTTTTTAAAGTTTATTTATTTATTTATTTATTTATTTAGTAATCTGTACACCCAATGTGGGGCTTGACCTCACAACCCCAAGATGAAGAATCAAATGCTCTGCTGACTAAGCCAGCCAGGTACCCCTAAAAAGTTAGGATTCTAAAAGACAAGACTAGATTTTAAGATTTTAAAAGACTGAGGAATAGTTTTAGATTGATTGATTCAAGAGATAGGGCAAACAAATGATACTCCTGACTATGCATTGGATTCATTTGCTGCTAAGGTGGTGGTATTTACCAATATCAATTTACCTATTTTGCAGGGTTATACTATAGAGGAGAATACCCTTCTTTTACGAAATAAACTTTTAATTATTTAGCTATAATGGGACATCATATCTGCATACACACAAATGTATTAGAGCAAAGGATGAGGCAGTATTGATATAATATTAACAATTGGAGAATTTAGGTAAAGAATAAAATATATTTCAGCTTCTTTTTATTATTTTTGTAACTTTTTAGTCATTGTGAATATTTTTCAAAATAAAAAGTGAAAGAAAATGACTATCAAATAGCCACCATGAAAAACTTTACTCACAGAGCTATTACTGTTGGTAGAATGACTTCTAATAGCAAAGATGCCACTTTTTATGAGATATTTTTGTTTTCTTCAAATGTATACCATATTAATAAACATATGATTTTATTCCCCTGTGTTCATGCTATGATTTTATGTACCCATAATAAACACCTCAGGCTATTCATCTAATAACATCTTTGAAAATTATGAGCATTTAAGGTTTTTAAAATTTGTATTGCATCTACATCTATTTCTGTTAAGCTACCACCTGTTTTCCCTAGACCAACTCCTATGATGTTACATAGATCAAATATATTCCCAGATGAACATCAGAACTTGCCATAAAAAACTGATCCATATAGATAACAAATAACGGTCTTAGAAAAATACTAGGATAAGAGAATAATAACACCAAATCTGGTATCACTCAGTAATGGTTACACCTAAAGACTAGAACACATATTTTATCTTTGATTTCATTACTATCATTTTATTAATAGATTCGATTGACAACCACTTGCATTGTAAAAGTAAATGGATGGTTATGAAAGGTTTCAAAAAAATTCCTCTACAGGAGATCCTATTCATACCTATGAAACTAAACAACAAATTATTTTTTTGCAAAAGATTTTCATGTCTGCTTCTGAGCACTAAAGGTTGACAATGGTGATAAATGATAGACAGATGAAAACTTTTTAGTCATTAATGATAGTCATTATCTATCATTAGATGATAGGTAGTTAGATAGAAAGGAGATAAGTGAAATCTTTGGGTATTCAATATTACACTTAAATTTGAGAATATTATGTTGCAGATAACATCAACCTAATAACTAAAAAAAGATACATTGTTTTATCTTCTTTACAGATTTTTCCCATAAGAGCTTTTAATTATGGCAAATACTGATATAGTATGTGATTTATGAGTGGCACTATTCATAAATTTTATTCACAAAGCTAATTTTGAAAACATAAACAATTAAATCTTTTGAAATTACCACCATTTATTCAATTATGTCTTAAATAAGATTACATGTTTTCCTTTTTCTTTTTAGTATTTTTCTGTCAATTGATTTTTTAAACCCTTTATTGAAGGTTTTGTCAGAAAATACACAAAGCCTAAGTGTATAGCTGCCTGCCAAAGTGAGCACACACACTCCCATGTAATGACACCCAAGTCAAGAAATAGAACATTACAAGCATCCCCAGAAATTCACTTTTTGCACTACCAATTAGCCTCCTGTCTCCTCACAGTTACCACTCTTGTTATATCATACATTCATTTTGTCTGTTCTTAAACTTTAATAATTGAAATTACACAATATGTACTTTTTTGTGTCTGGCTTCTCTCACTCAACATCATGTTATAAATACAGTGGATTCTCCCCTAGAAACTTCAGAGGGAGTATGTCCCTGCCAACACCTTGACTTTAGAGTTCTAACCTCAACAACAGTTGGAGAATAAATGTTTGTTGTTTTTAAATACCTAGTTTATCATTCTACTATGCCTGCATTACCCTGATGCCAAAACCACATAAAGATACTACAAAAAAAAAAAAAAAAAGAGAGAGAGAGAGAGAGAGAAAACCATAGGTCAATATACCAAAAATAATAAAATACTTGGAATGAATTTAACCAAGGGGGTGAAAGACCTGTACTCTGAAAACTATAAAACACTGATGAAAGAAATTGAAGATGACACAAACAAATAGATATTTCATTTTCATGGCTTGGAAGAACAAATATTAAAATGTCCTGGAAGAACAAATATTAAAATGTCCATACTACCCAAAGCAATCTACAGATTTAATACAATTTCTATCAAAATACCAATAGCATTTTTCACAGAACTAGAACAAATAATCCTAAAATTTGTATGGAACACAGAAGACCCTGAATATCCAAACCAGTCTTGAAAAAGAAAACAAAACTGGATGGGCACTTGGGTGGCTCAGTTGTTAAGCAGCTGACTTCGGCTCAGGTCATGATCCCAGGGTCCTGGGATCGAGCCCCGCATTGGGCTCCTTGCCTGATGGGAAGCCTGCTTCTCCCTCTCCCACTCCCGCTGCTTTTGTTCCTGCTCTCGTTATCTCTGTCTCTGTCAAATAAATAAATAAAATCTTTTAAAAAAGAAAAAAAGAAAACAAAACTGGAGTCATCACAATTCCAATTCCAGATTTCAAATTACACTATAAAGCTGTAGTAATTAGAACAGAATGGTACTGGCACAAAAAAAAGATATATAGATCAGTGGAACAGGATAGAAAGCCTAGAAACAAACCCATGATTATATGGTCAATTAATATTTGACAAAAGAGGCAAAAATATGCAATGGGAAAATTGGAAAGTTACATGCAAAAGAATGAAACTGGACCACTTTCTTACACCATACACAAAAATAAACTCAAAACACATTAAAGACCTAAATGTGAGACCTGAAACCATAAAAATACTTGAAGAGAGCACAGGTGGTAATTACTCTGACATCAGCCATAGCAACATTTTTCTAGATAATGTCTCCTGAAGCAAGGGAAAGAAAATCAAAAATGAACTATTGGGACTACATCAAAATAAAAAGCTTCTGTACAGCAAAGGAAACAACCAACAAAACTAAAAGACAGCTACTGAATAGGAGAAGATATTCGCAAATGACCTATCTGATAAAGGGTTAGTATTCAAAATATATAAAAACCTTATAAAACTCAACACCCAAAACCCAAATAATCCAGTTAAAAAATGGGCAGAAGACATCAACAGACATTTCTCCAAAGAAGACATACAGATAGCCAACTGACACGTGAAAAGATGCTCAACATCACTTATCATCAGGGAAGTACAAATCAAAACCACAAAGCGTTATCACCGCATACCTGTCAGAATGTCTAAAATCAAAAACACAAGAAACAATAAGTGTTGGCGAGGATGGGGAGAAAAAGGAACCCTTATGCACTGTAGGTGGGAATGCAAATTTTTGCAGTCATTGTGGAAAACTGTGGAGGTTCCTCAAAAAGTTAAAAATAGAACTACCTTAGAATCCAGTAATTGCACCACTGGGTATTTACCCAGAGAACAAAAACACTAATTTGAAAAGATATATACATTCCTATGTTTACTGCAGCATTATCAACAATAGCAAAACTATGGAAGCAACCCACGTGTCCATCTATAGATGAATGGATAAAGAAGAGGTTGTGTATACATATATATAATTCAGCCATAAAAAGAACGAAATTTTGCCATTTGCAACAACATAGGTGGAGCTAGAGTATAACGCTAAGCTAAATAAGTCCATAGAGAAAGACAAATACCATGTGATCATATGTGGAATTTAAGAAACAAAACAAATGAACAAAGGGAAAAAAAGACAAACCAAAAAACAGACTCTTAACTATAGAGAACAAACTGATGGTTACAAGCGGGAAGGTGGGTTGGGGGGGTGGGTGAAAGAGGTGAAGGGGACTAGGAGCACATTTCACCTGATGAGCACTGAGCAATGTATAGAATTGTCAAATCACTATATTGTACACCTGAAAGTAATATAATACTGTATGTTGACTATACTGGAAATAAAATAAAAAACTTAGAAAAAAGAAGTTGGTAAAAAAAATACACTAAAATAAAATAAAAAATAAAATATCTAGTTTATGTTCATTGTCACTACAACCCTAGGAAACTAGGATACCAGCAACCTCTGACTAATACAGTGACCCTTTACAGTGTCCAGCCCAAACTACTCTCCCAAATATCCCAAATTTCAGCATTAAATATCCAAAACCCTGTATTTTATTTTATTTTTATTTTTTTAATTAACATATGATGTATTATTTGTTTCAGGGGTACAGGTCTGTGATTCATCAGTCTTACACAATTCACAGCGCTCACCATAGCACATACCCTCCCCAATGTCCATCACCCAGCCACCCCATCCCTCCCACCCCCCACCACTCCAGCAACCGTGTTTGTTTCCTGAGATTAAGAATCTCTTTTATTTTTAAAGATTTATTTACTTATTTGAGAAAGAGAGAGCGCAGGGGGGAAGACCAGAGGGAGAGGAAGAGAAAATCTTAAACAGACTATTTGCTGAGTGCAGAGCCCAGGGCAGGGTTCTATCCCAGGACCCTGAAATCACAACCTGAGCCAAAACCAGGAGTCGGATGCTCAACTGACTGCACCCAGGCACCCCATAAAATCCTGTATTTTAAATACCTGGCCCTTCAAACCAAATGTATATCCTAAGCAAAACACATCACATCCCCCCTAAAAATTGTTAATCACCTATATGCTTTTCCCTTAGTTGGTGGCAATACCATCCAGTGATCATGCAAACCAAAAGTCTGGAATTAATTCTTAACTCCTCTCCCCATTTTTTCTCTCACACATCACTCACTTTTTATATTACCTCTTAAAATTGTCCTAAATCCGTCACTGCCAATTCTACTTTGGTTCCTGGGCTTACCCTCTCACACATGGGCAGTTAACTTGATGTATTAGATCATTCTACTCTTTTCTCTTTGCCACCACTCCTACACTCTAATCCTCAGAGAGTTTATGCTCATTTTCTTTTAAAGTCTCCTCTTCTGTTGCTTGTCACATTTTCAGTAATCCCTAGATTTTTTTTCTTCAACCCTATTATTTTGTTATCACACACATGATTACTGGGTGATTGTACTTACTCCCTTAGTAACTATCATATTTTGTACTCTTAGTACCTGCTGTTGGATACTCTGGAACCAAATAGACTCAGATAATGAAGGACACTTTGCTATTCAGACTTGCTGTACAAAACCTTGCTATTTAATCTCTCTCAAGAGAAAGTCAGGAATTGTCATTTAGATAGCTAGAGTCACTTGACAGTGTTCAGGTGCACATTATTTCCTGAGCTCAAAAAGCACATTTTAAGCTGCTTCCGTGATCTCTCCACATGAATGGCCCCAGACACCTTCAGTTCTTTATATTCCAAAATGGACTCCTCTCCCCCCATCTCCTGTTTGCTTATTTCTGTCTGCCCTCATTACAAATAATCTTTTCAGTTAATAAGCTTTTAACCATCCCATTAATAACATTTGAAGCTTTCGAATTATTCTTTACTTCTTTACAACCTCACCATTAGGCTCTCTACCAGGTCTTTCATATTTATATTTATACATATATTATTTTTAATAATTCTGAACTTGTCTCTCTTCACCATTCCTACTATCAGTTTGGTTAGGTCCCTGAATGTTCTTTCATTTATATCTCCCCAAATTCCAAATTTTTTAACTTAGCCTGAAGGAACCTGAATTATCTGGCTTTAACCAGACTTGCTGGTATCATCGTCAAGCACTTTACACCATATCCACTCAGAAAAAAAGTTTTTTTCCCCTGATACTGGTTATTTATGTTCTCTCTCTCTCTCTCTCATTTTTAAAAAAGCTTTCTCGACAGTGATTTATCAATTAATTATTCTTCTCAATGCATTACATTTTGGTGTGGTTGAATCATTTATGATATTTTCATTGTATTAATTTCTGCTTTTTATTAGTTTCTACTACTACATTCTTTGAGTTAATTGGCTTTTTGAAATACTGTCTTGAAATGGATGTGTAGTTCATTGAATTCCGTCATTTAGTCTTTTCTAATGCCTGAATTTAGGGCTGTAATTTTACGTCTAAAGGTGGTCAGTTCTTTTGATACCATTATTTTAATTATCATGCAATTCAAAATATTTTCTATTTTTTTATGATTTTTCTTCCTTGTCTATCAGCTAATATTTTTCCATTTATCCTTTTATGATAATAATTTCTTATGAAATAGTACTATATTCATAAAACATATTCTATGACTTTAATCTTTTCAAATTTTTTTGGAGCTTACTTCATGGCATATGATATGTTCCATTTTGTAATTGTTTAATATGTGCTTTAAAAGACTGTATTCTGGGGCACCCGGGTGGCTCAGTTGGTCAAGCATCTGCCTTCAGTTCAGGTCATGATCTCAGGTCCTGGAATCAAGGCCCGTGCTGGGCTCCATGCTCAAAAGAGAGCCTGCTTCTTCCTCTCCCTCTGCCTGCCACGCCTCCTGCTTGTGCTCTCTCTCTCTCTCTCTCTCTCTGCCAAATAAATAAATAAAATCTTTTTTACAAAATTAAAAAAAAAAATAACAGACTATAGTCTACAAGTTTAAGTATTTAGTATATATTAATTAGGTCAGATAACCCATTGTGTTGTCCTAATTTTATACATTTTTTACCTATTCTTTTTCTCTGTGTGATCCATCTGTTACATTTGACAACTTACATCTTAAAAACTTCTGAAATAATTGGACTTTAATCTACCATCTTACTTTTCCTTCCTTATTGTCTTTGTTCTGTTGCTTGTTCTCTCCTTTTGTGGTAGGCAGAATTCTGATGACCTACAAGATTCCCACTCCTTAATGTATGTACCCTGTATAATCCCCTCCTCTTTAGTGTGGGGCAGACTAGTGAATATGATATCACTCCATGATGAGATTACTATCAAGTTGATTTTGAGTTAATCAAAAGGGAAATTGTCTTGGGTGGATCTGATCCAATTAGACAAGATTTAAAAGAAGGTGATGCATTACAGAAATGTCCTTCCATGAGCCTTAACGGAGAAAACTGCCATGTGATAGAGAGAGCCCCAGGGCAAGCATCTAAGAATGGTTTTTAGAAGTGAGTGATCCCCGAACAAGTGGTAGTAAGAAAACTCGAACTTCAGTCATACAACTACAATGAAATTAATTTTGCAACAACCTGATGGAGCATAGAAAAACATATTTTCCTGGAATGAGTCTCCAGATAAATATGCATCTAGCCAACAGCTTGATTTCAGCTTTATAAGACCCTAAGCAGAGGACCCAGCTAAAACATGTCAGACTTCTGAACTGTGGAACCTGGGATAATAAAATTGTGTTGTTTTAAGATGCTAAGTTTATGATAATGTTATGTAGCAATAGAAAATGAATATATATCTCTTGTCTTCTTTTGGATTGACTGATTTTCAGTTTTAATTATTCCTTTTTTTCTATAATTGACTTTGAAGTTATATCATAATTTAACATACTTTTACTGCCTGGTATTGAAATCATACCATTCATTCCTAGTTTATCAATAATATTAATTCAAACTTGCAGTTATCCTCATGTTCAGTTTAGGACCTTAGAATCATAATATGAATCCTCCCTCTCTTTTTTTTTTTTTTTTTTTAAAGATTTTATTTATTTATTTGAGAGAGAGAGAGAGAATGAGAGAGAGCGAGTACATGAGAGGGGGGAGGGTCAGAGGGAGAAGCAGACTCCCTGCTGAGCAGGGAGCCCGATGCGGGACTCGATCCAGGGACTCCAGGATCATGACCTGAGCCGAAGGCAGTCGCTTAACCAACTGAGCCACCCAGGCGCCCTGAATCCTCCCTCTTGAGATACTTTTTTTTGTCAATTTCAATCATGTTTATTTAAACCAAAGAAGATGTTACTATTTTTATACCATTAATATTTATATAGATTTCCCCTCACATTTTCATCTTTATTTTCACTCTTTTTCATTCCTTCCTGCCATATCTACAAGCTTCCATCTCAGATCAGTGTCTTTTGTCTGTAGAATAATATTCTCTAGTGTCTTCTTTAGTTCAGTACTACATGTGACAAAATCTTTCAGTTGCTTTTTCAAAAATGTCTTTATTTCAAACTTATCTTTGAGTATATATTTGGTAGATATAAAATTCTAGTTTGGCCAAAATTTCCAAGACTCCATTTTTTGGTTTTTACCTCATGAGTCTGACAAAAACTCCCCTCAAATACACAAACTTCCAGCTGTCTCTTCATGGATGGCCAAATCCAGTAAGTGGAAGACAGCCCCAAATAATAACTTCATTTCTCTGAATTTTTCTTTTTGGGGCCTTTTCTTAGATCACTGCCTCTTAGCTTTGTCATAATGAAATTGTTTTAGATATATATTTTTTGGATTTTCTGGATATTCTTAGGTTGGGAAAGATTGACCCACATTATCTAAACCATCATTACATGAGTGAAAAGACTTCCTTCAGACATTAAAAACGGTTGTTAACCAGGCAGATCCAACCATATAACATCAAAGTCCTGATAACCAACCTTGTTAGATCAAGAGGAGATAATTATGTAGAAAGTCTTTCATAAGTTGGGTCTAACTCATCTGTCATGTCACCCATTGTCCTTGCTTACAGTAGTTGTACTATAATGTTAATTCAATAGTAATTGGATATTCTGAATATTTGTTTTGTGTATATATAGTTTGTTTATTTAATCTTTGCTCCAGGAACTTCCTCTACCATTGCCTTTTTTTGTAATTATTTATATTGTATAATTGATTACAATGTTGTAAAATTCCTGCACCATCTTATAATTGATACAGTTAATCTACTTGGAAAACTAAAACACTGGATAAATGTTATTTATAATTTGGTTGTTTTCACATAGTCTGGGAGGAACATTTCTTACTAGGGTATTAATAGAGTTTTGTTTTGAGAATACTTATTTTCTTCACCTCGCTTCAGTACACATAAATACATTGTCAGTTTTGTTTTTCTTTACCAGATCACCTAGATATACTTAGTATTTCTTGCTACTTCCACATTCAGTCTCATCTACTTTTTTTTTAGATTTGATTTTTATTTATTTATTTATTTATTTATTTATTTATTTATTTATTTATTTTGAGAGTGTGAGCAGGGGGAGGGGGCAGAGGGAGAGAGAGAATCTCAGGCAGACTCCACACTGAGCATGGAGCCCAATGAGGGGCTTAATTTCACGACACTGAGATCATGACCCGAGCCAAAATCAAGAGCTGGACCCTTAACTGACTGAGCCACCCAGGTGCCCCCAGCCTCATCTCCTTCTTGTAAAGGGTACCTAACCTACTGCTTAGTATGTTTAGAAATTAGTCTAGAGGTGCCTGGGTGGTTCAGTCTTGATCTCAGTGTCATGAGTTGAATCGCTGTGTTGGGATACATGCTGGGTGTGGAACCTGCTAAAAGAAATAAAAACTTAGTCTAACAACCAAAAAAATATATAACTAATGTTTTCTATTTGCTGTGATGCCCACTGATTCTCTCTTTAACTACATACCCCACCACACGGAGATACCTCCCCTTATCCATCATATCAGATGCCAGCATGCACTTGTTTAGCTCTCTTGGGTATTGTTCTGGTTCACATGAGGCATGAGTTATATATAATTCCTTAGCAGAGATCTTGCCCCTTCTAAGGTTTTAGTTAGTCCTCAATCCTGTCAACTATAGCTTACTTCCTTCACCTTAGCCACTGGTGGGACTCTTGCTATAAATGGACTTATCAACCAGAACCATGCCACTTCTAATCCTCTTACTTGGTATATTACTGCAACCCCTATTGACAACCACCCTAATAAATAGTTCAATTAACTATAGAAAGTGATTCAACCTTCTAGGTCCTTGTTTCTTCATTGCTAAATTTGAGAGAAAACGAATACCTACTTCATAGCATTGTTGGGAATTCTAAATGATATACAATATAAAAGAATTAATAACAGTGCTGAGACCTAATGATTATTCATGCAATTATCATTATCATAGTGATAATATATTGAAGCAATATGTTATGATTATATACGTAAATTAGGAGACACATTTGTTTATCTGTTTTTTTTTTTTCTAATTTTGCATGTTTTCTATGTCTAGAGTAAAATCATTGGTGGGGAAGTATGTTGTGTTCTAAAAATCTTAGCTACTTCCAAAATATAATAATTGTTCATATGATAGAAGAAAATATTCCAAGACCCACTCACCACCTGGCTCTATCACTTTCTCTCGAAAATACATTTTTAGATATTGTGGGTAAAGTTGTTATTTTGAGTTGTTTGTTTGTAACTTAGGCCAAATGGCAGAGGAATGAGAAGAAAAAGTACAACAGAAAACAAATTACAACATATGTCCATAAAATTTTAAAATAAACAATGTGTTCTCCTATTTACACTATTATACATTCAAATCTTGATAATATTGCAGTTGTTTGATAATATCGAAGCCCCATACTGCAATAGAATAATCTAAGCTCTAAGTAACGTTGAGTAAAATTAGTGAATGTGAATTTAAGGGATCATTTTTAAAAATTTTTGGATAACTAGGTGTCTAAGAATATGAAGTCATACCGTAGTATGAGTACATAGCTCAATACTATATGTTTTGCTCTTTTGTAGTGTGTGTCTTTTCACACCTTCTCACGAGATTGGAGCAGGATGAAAATGGTAAAAAAAAAAAAAAAAAAAAAACTGAATGCAGCAATTTTCCTTCACAATGTTTCATCTGTATTATGTTTGTCAAGATGGATGTTAATTTTATTTTAAGAACAAATGTAGGTTAAGTATATGGTGTATTTAATTGTGTGTATGTCTGTTGAATACAGGCTAGTAGAGGTATATGAAAACCTAAGAAAAAGGCAAAAAAAATGCATTGTATGTACTGATCTTAGAAACAATTTTTTTTCTTTTTCTCTTACTTCTATTCCTCCTCTACTTCCTCCACTATGTACAAGCTATGTAACTTCAAGATTGCATAAAGAAAATATATTAGGAAGTCTGAACACCTGAATACCTTAACTATAATCTATGTAATAGTGTTTTTACACAATATACTATGTTTTCCATTATACAAAGATTGAGTCTGAGAAAGGTTATGTAAATTATCCAAGGAGACATTGCTTTTTTTTTATTATTATTATGTTATGTTAATCACCATACATTACATCATTAGTTTTTGATGTAGTGTTCCATGATTCATTGTTTGTGTATAACACCCAGTGCTCCATGCAGAACGTGCCCTCTTCAATACCCATCACCAAGCTAACCCCCTTCCCTCTAGAACCCTCAGTTTGTTTCTCAGAGTCCATAGTCTCTCATAGTTTGCCTCCCCCTCCAATTCCCCCCCTTCATTCTTCCCATATTTGTTTCAGAGGTATAGGTCTGGAGACATTGCTTTTAAATGATATAGTCAAGGGGCGCCTGGGTGACTCAGTCAGTTAGGCATCTGCCTTCAGTTCAGGTCATGATCCAAGAGTCCCACATTGGGCTCCCTGCTCAGCAGGGAGTCTGCCTCTCTCTCCTGCTCCCCCTGCTTGTGCTTTCTCTCTCTCTCTCTCTTTGTGTCAAATAATAAATAAATCTTAAAAAAATAAATGATATAGTCAAAATTTATATTCATACCCGTAGCATATAATTCTGCACTGAATACAATTTTACTAATTGTGTTATTAAATAATCACTTACAATTGTTAGTTTTATTTATTCAATTATTATTTATTTACTTATTTATTAAATTATTGTTATTTATTGTTAAATTATTTGTTATAATTTAATTAATGAATAGGCAGCAAGTTAACAGAGTCAATTAATTGCATAATCTCAAGTGAGGCACTATATAGAATAATCTGTTGGAAATTCTTGAAACTATGTATATACATATATATATTTATTTGTATGAAGTAAAACAGTTTATGGCTGTTAATTTTCACATACTATCCATTATTTTTTATTATTGTTATCATAAATCTAATTATATTTTTTTAACTCTACAAGTAGGAGACAGTGGCAGACTCTTACATTAGTGGCCCTCATAAACTGTATATTTCAGTATACGCATTCTTGGGTAGTCTCGTCTCACATCAATTCAGCTGGCCATGTGATGCAGTTTCACCAATGTGGCATCAGGAAGCTTGGTACAAACAGAAATGCTTGTACATTTGGACTTGCCCTCCAAATGCTCTTTTAGACCTCTAAACCACTATGTAGAGATGTCCAGCAACTCTGATGTAGCGTCCACATAGGAAAAGAAAAACAGATGTCGTATTTTTTTAATGTTTTCAATTTAATTTATTACTTTAAATATTGATTTTTACATCCATATTTTATAAGGCAAATGTGTATCCCAAGTCGCTAGATTTTAAATTCTGTTGACTGTCACTACCAGCAGTCTGTTATGGAAATTTTCTTTCTTTTCTTTTTTTTTTTTTTTCTGGCAAATTGTCCTTTTCTTCTTTTTTT
Organism: Phoca vitulina; assembly: GCF_004348235.1. Classification (NCBI taxonomy): domain Eukaryota; kingdom Metazoa; phylum Chordata; class Mammalia; order Carnivora; family Phocidae; genus Phoca; species Phoca vitulina. The sequence continues at coordinate 40,482,698 of NW_022589708.1, read as the reverse complement.
TTTTTTTTTAATAGCTTTTTTTCAGGTATAATTGACAAGCAAAATTGTAATATATTTAAGGTGTACAGTGTGATGACTTAGCATACATTGTAGAAAGATTCCCATCATTAAGTTAATGCATCTGTCATCTTACGTATTTCTTCTTTTTTGTGTAGGAGATCACTTAAGTTCTACTCTCTTAGTAAATTTCAATTATACAAATATCAATTGTAGTCACCGTGTTATTATACATTAGATCCTCAGACTTTATTCATCTCAGTGAAATTTTCTTGAATTTTGATTCTGTGCTCTTTGGCTGTGGTAAATTTACGGGAACGCTAATGGGCCTTGTTGAGTTGCTTTTCTCTAAAGAGTATTTGTTTTTGCTTAAGCCAGGGAGTTTCCTACTGGCAACTGCTTTAATTTAACTTTTAAGCTTTGGATATTCCAGACCATATGAGTAATATGTGCTTTTAAAGCTGTGTCTATTTATCATGGAAGATGTTTTCACCTGCCAAGAGACACATCTGAGGTCATGGAAATTGTGTATAATCTATTCCTGTGCCTGGGGCTTCATGTGATATTTTCAGTTCCAGTCTCACATCTAGTAAAGGCACAAAACCTATCTTTAATCCTCATCACAGATGCAAAACCTCATGTTTCTATTTTTCTGTATGACAAATGCCAAGCAAGAGTCTAGTCTTTGTTTTGTCTAGTATGTTTTCAACATTTAGTTTTCTTGTCATTCTGGTGTTTTGTTGCCTGTGTATTGAAGACCCTAGATTTTCTTTTTCTTTTTTTTTTCTTCTTGTGGGCTCTGCCATGCGATTAGAATTATATTTATTGAAATTTATCCAGTATCCAGGTGTTTTGTGCCAAGATATTTCTTGTACGGCTGACCATTTGGATGAAATGACATTTCTACTTTTTATTTTCCTCTTATGACAAACTATATTTTAGTCTTCTTATTCAAATTTACATTTAAATTTTTAATACTTAAATCATCTTTTTTATCCTATTCTTTAGGATTATTTTAGGTTACTTGTTTAGTTCTTAGACTACTTATGTGTCATAGATTTTTTAGTCTTAAAATTGAGATCAGTAATCAGCCAGGATTTTGTTTTGTTTTGTTTTGTTTTTTTTGTTTTTTGTTTTTTTCCATGATTTTGTTAATATATTTACATTATTTATGTTATTTTTCTAAAATATCTATGCATTTTATTTTGTACTTGTGGGTATCATTTCACTTGATTTAGCAGTCAAAATACAAAGCATCACATAAGTAGCTTAATCAGTAGAAGTATATTATTTTTTATAACAGGAAGTCTGAAGGTATGCTGTATCAGGTTTAATTACTTCAGCCACAGGGTAACATCAAGACCTTAATGCTCTCCTGCCATTTCCTGTGTATTGGCTTTTATCCTCAAATTTGTATACTCATGATCACAAGACAGTTTCTGTCACCCCAAGCTTTACTTCCTATCCGGCAGCAATTCTTGATTAGAAGAACTGCAACTACGATTGGTTTTCCCTATGCATACATTTCTGTCAGATATATAAATGACATCAAGATTTTATTAATATGAAAGTAGGAGACTCACTATGGTATGAACAAATAGTGGGGTCTGCCACAAAATCCTTTAATGTATAGTAAATCCTTTGTGAATACGATAGCTATCAGTCTTTTTAATAAAATATATATAATTATATGTATTATATATGTGCATATGTATATATGTGTTATACATTATAAATATATTTTATTTTATATATTTTAAAGTATACGTTATATGTATATATATATATATGATTAAGTCATCCCTGACTTTTTTTTTTTTTTGAAGATTTTATTTATTTGTCAGAGAAAGAGAGAGAGAGAGTGCATGCGCACGGGCAGGGGGAGCAGCAGGCAAAGGGGGAAGCAGGTTCCCTGCTGAACAAGGAGCCCAGTGATGTTGGACTCGATCCCAGGACCCTGGGATCATGACCTGAGCCAAAGGCAGAACTTAATCAACTGAGCCACCCAGGTGTCCCACCCCTGACTTTTTGATATTAAGGCTGGAAAGCTCCAATAGAGGTAGGAATGTGTTACAGTCATGACATTGTTATTGATTACTTCAGTTACTGGTGTGATTAGCACAGCCTGGAGTTGCTGAACAAAGTTTGGGTCAGCAAGCTCTTGAGATTGTCATCTGTTGATACATGGCTCCACTGTTAACCAGAGTGAACCACACAGATTATAAACCTCTATGTGTTAAGGAAACACTACCTTAAAGAGCCCATCAGTGTACCCGTACTGAATTTATTAACAATTTTTTAAATTTTATTTTATGCACCTGAAATTTCATCATATCCTGCATGAAGTCCTACTTGATGTCTCTTTTCACTGTCTCCAGCTATTTAGGGATTATAGTTTCTTGTGCATTTTGACTCTAATTTTAAGTATTTTTAAGGTCATCAGGGTCTATATTCTTGCAGTAATCTTTAGATAATTACTTAACTTTTCTCAATTCAAGTTAACATTCTGATGTATGAAATACTGCTGGAAAAGAGAAGTATTTTAGAGGAAAGAATGTCTGAATGTGTATCTAGGACAATAGCACAATGACATTATAAGAGGATCATTCTTCTGTATATTAAAGAAAGCTAAAAATCTTACAGTTATAAAGGATATTTGACCTTACATTTCTAAAGAGAATTCAGGGTCGCAATTATATTAGGCAAAACATGAAAATACAAAGCAAATAACAGAATAATAGGTGAGAAACCCACAAAATTAAAATATTTGAAAATAGTTTATTAGATGTATACCTTTTTATTGTTTCCCTGAATTTTTTTAAACAAAGAAAACATAGATATTCTTTTTAATTAAACTTGTCTTGGGTAAAAATAAAATTGAAGACAAGATAGAATTTTTCCCTAAATAACAACATTCTTTAAAAGGCAATGTAGTATAAGAAAAATACATGGGACTTAATGTCAAGTAATACTTTGGTTCAATCTACTTTTCTTCACTTAATAACTGTCTCACTTTGAGCAAATAATTGAAACAATATGACTTCTAGTTTTTCTATGAGAATAAGAATAGTTATAGTTTGGATTGGTAGGGAAAGATTCACTCTAATCTGCTTCCTAAAGGAGGATAAATCATGTGTAAGGTGAAGAGTGACATAGACCTTGCTCTTTTCTAAGGGGAAAAGTAAGTATGTCAACTCAGCCAAATATCCCAGAGAAGCTAAAAAGCATGTTATGTCAGCCCCTAGGGATATATACCTGAGACAAGTATAAAGTATGAAATAAATCAATGGTTTGCTTGACATTAGAGTCAACCAGAGAGTAGTCCAGTAGGTAGGCGATCTAAAAATCTGCAAGCTTTAGTATCAATATTTAAAAAAAATGATCCCAACTTCTTTTGGAGTAATATAGAAATTATATAAATCAGCTCAAGCTGCCAAAACAAAAAAATCATACCATAGACTGGGCGGCTTAACAACAGAAATTTATTTTCAGCTACAACCCATACTACATAGTATGTACTAAAACCTACTGAATAGAATAAGAATCAATGAATTCACATTTGATATAAACAAGAGGTAATGCTCTATCTTGCACTATAAACTCAATGTATAAATTTGGAAGATACGGTGACATTATAAACTGACTGGCAACAACCATAATAATTGATTTAAGCAAGAACTAACAATTGATGATAAAATTATTGGGTAATAGCTTGATAAGTAATGGGTTATTTACATGGTCTCAGTATATCAACTTATATTAATTACAGTGGGACAATATTGACATAATGTGCCTTCTGATCTAATTCACTTAGAAGAACACAACATCATTTCTGTGACATTCCTGCTATTAAATGCATAACATAAATTTAATCATGGAGAAACATCAGACAAAACCACATTGACCAGCATTCTACAAAATAATTTCTCTGTACTCTTCAAAATTATAAATGTCATAAAAGTAAAAACAAAACTGAGAAATTGTTCCTTATAAAAGGAGACTGTTGAGAAGCAGCATGATCCAGGATTTCCTTTTACCATAACATTACTAAGAAAATGGAAATCTGAATAAATGCTATAGACAATAGTGTTTGTATAACTTTTCTGTGGTTAGGTAATGAAAGATTTTTGTTTAGGAAATACACGCTGAAGTATTTAGAGATAAAGTGAAGTAATGTTTTCTAATCTAAAATATTACAAAAAGCATGCAAAAAGAGAGAGAATGATAAAACAAAAGTGGTAAAAGGTTGACATTTGGGGAAGCTGAGTGAAATGGAAGTTAGAATTCTTTGTATTATTCTTGTAACCTTTCTGTGTTGGATATTTTGTCAAAATAAAAATCTAAAAGAATAATGTTTTCAGTCTTCTTCAATAATCTGTCTCTTACTTTATTTTTTTATTTCTACACTGGGTAAGTGACATTTACAAAAGCTTTAAACCTGTCTTTGAGACTCTGCATCTAGACAATGATAGGTCACCTGCAGTAACTGACCTTGTAGACTACCCACCTGCAAGAAAATGTCTGGTTAGAGAGAAAAAAACTTGGATTATGTGTCTTTCCCATACAATATATCTTTCACTGATTGTTATCACTCCAGAAATACTTGGCAAGGGAGAAGGTATGTGAAACTCAAATCTCTTCAATGGTTTTACTTTCAGAAGCTTGATAAGAGAGTTAGTTGATACCAACTGCTAAAATTAGGTTTAAAGATTATCCATGGATAATTCCTTCCCAATTTCTCTGTTATTATCTATGAAACTACCATTTATCTGTCACCCAAAAATGGGCTTATTTTTCACTCATCCTTCTCTGTGAAAAACCTTTGATTAGTTTCTAAGTCCCTTATTTTTTCCCTTAAAATTCTCTTTATTTTTATGCATTCTTGACTGCATAACTTTCTTTTTGTCTTTTAAGCCACTTTATTGAGGTATGATTGACATGTAAAAAGCTGTACATATTTGATGTATACAACTTGATAAGTTGGGGGTTGAGTGCATAACTTTCTTATTAAGAACATTCTAATCTCTCCCTTTTTGCTATTGGTTGAGTCCAGTTTCAAACACATCATCTCTATAATCATACCATATCTGGGTTGATAAATTATTTATATCTAATATAATGGTTTCTACTTTTTTGTTTAACTTTAGTGTTATTTATCAACTTGATTTTAAATAAATTTTAAGCAAGTTCTCTACTTCAGTAGCTTCATATACCCAACATTATATACATACTGAGCAAGTACTCACTAAATACTAATTTTTTTGAAAAATAAGGAATGCTTTTTGTATACCAGCTAATATTTCTACACTTGGTATATGTCAAACTGATCTTTTGAGTCTTGTCTTGTAGAAGGAGTAGACATATACAAGTCCATTAAAAATATTCATAAACAAGATAATTTCAGACTCTGAAACATGCTGTTAAGGAAATTGAAGTATGATTGATATGTGTGACCAGCAAGAAAGATTGACTTAGACTGGGTAGTCCTTAAAGCCTTAAAGCCTGGGAAAATGACATTTGAACAGTGAGCATCTCTGGTCACCTACATTTGAGCAGAGTCAAAGCATGTGTATAAAAGCAAATGTGAGAAAAATCTTGGTGTATTGGAAGAGACAGGCAATCTGACTGTAACTTCGTGAATGAGGGATAGAGGTAAGTTAAGAAAAATAGGCAGTAGGAGTATGGATGATTTTTCAAAAAGCAATGGAAAGAGAAGTGGAAGTTTTCATCTTGGGACTGTCATAGACCAATTTTATTTTTTAATCACTCCAACTGGATGGAAATAGACTTACTGTTTTTTTTTTTTTTTTAAAGATTTTATTTCTTTATTTGACAGAGAGAGACACAGCGAGAGGGGGAACACAAGCAGGGGGAGTGGGAGAGGGAGAAGCAGGCTTCCCGCAGAGCAGGGAGCCTGATGTAGGGCTCGATCCCAGGACCCTGGGATCATGACCTGAGCCGAGGGCAGACGCTTAACGACTGAGCCACCCAGGCGCCCCGAAAATAGACTTATTGTTGGAGAAAGAATTTGGAATGTGGAAACTCGTGAGACAGTTATAATGATTCAGATAAATAATAGTGGCCTGGTGTGGGTTTATAGTGGAGATTCAGAAGAGTTAATAACATTTGGATATTAAGAGGACTAAGTAATGGATTTGATTTGGCCATTGTGGAAAAGGACAATAAATGAGTCCTAAGTCTTGAACTTTAGCAAGTAGATTAAAAAAAAAAGACAAAAACTGAGGGACCTATTCTGGATATTTGAAAATGAGTGTATCGGGGAGATAAAGGCTACTGCCATAGTCATGTTAAATTCTGTCTGTGGACATCCAAACTGTGTTACCAAGTAAGCAGTTTGAAATCTGAGTTTGGTGCACAATGGAAATATCAAGGCTGGAGACATAAATTCAGGAATCGTTGACAAATAAATTGATATTTTAAATAAACTTTTATTTCCTTACATAAAAAATTGAGTATCAAAAACTTTATCATTCTGTATTTATCATAAATACAGAATGATCCTAATGTAGTTTTGCACTTACATTGCTTATTTCCTTCAGAAAGTAAAATTTACTGAAAGCTTTTATTTCAAAATTAAACTGATTTTTATACTCTAAGGGCAATTCATTTTCAAATTAATTTTAATTCTGGAAGTTATTTTCCCAATAATCACGTTTAAAAAAAACAACAAAACCCTATTTTGAGATTTCATGGAAAAAACTGATGTACATTTTCCTTTCTTTACAAATAAATATTTTTCCTAAAGTAATGATTTCATTTATTCAGATTTTTTTTAAATAGCCAGAGTAACGATAAAACACAGATAAGGAAGCACTATTTATCTGGTAACATTTTGCTCAGGTCTTTTATAACATCGACACAAATCAAAGTCAGAATTCAGAAACTATTCTACAAGTATTTTCTCTCAAGTCCCATTGGCTGAATTGTGGCTGGTAATGGTCTGTAAAAGGAAAGCCAATTTGCCCCTTGATGGAGATTACTGTACCAAATGTAGCAAAGAGCTTTAGAAAATGTGACACGCTTTCTATTCAATAGTGAAAAAGTCGATTAGTTTCCTAGTTTTTCCTTTTGTGCAATGGAAATAGGTCTTGCTTGTTAATTCTCTTTAATCTCCCACATCAGTTTCTTGGCATTGTTTATTTCTAAACCTGCATAATTGTATCTAAAACAAAGTGTATAATGCCACATGTTTTAAATTTTTAATTCATTGGTAAATGACTAATTATTCTTAAAACTTGATTTGTGAGGTTAAAAAACTTTCCAAAAAATGTATTATAATCATAAATGGATGTTTTTGAGAGGAAGATGCATTATTTCTTCAGCATTTCTAAATTTTGTAATATCAATTAATATGACTTTGTTTCCCCTAGATTAAGATTTCTTTAAAATTTCCTGGTCATGCTATAGTCATCCACATAGTTAATATCTATGAAGATATATCCTTTATTTTTATTGCACTGTAGCACAGAAAAATATAAAATGCACTTGTTACATATGATCAGTATGTATATTTATAAACCTAAATCAACAGATAAATTATGAAATTAAATTGAGGAAATTTCCATCTTTCTGCTCATTTTAATATATGTATTTCTTAGTTATATCTGATACTGTTTTCTAATTAAATTATAAAGCAAATAAGAGTCATCCTCATGTTAGAGATGTCTTATAGTCAAATAATTTATTGAGTTGAAATAAAGATTGAAATTATAATTCTGATGAATTATATAGATTATAAATAAATATAATACATAAATATGAACTATAAAGCTAACAATTACTTTATGTGTTTATACTCGGAAAAATGAACTCATAAATATAAACTTACAACCATGCCTCTAAAAATGTCACTTAAAATATTTAAACACATGACATCTTCTGAGGTGTCATATTTTGTGTTTACAAAAAGCTATCATTGCAATAAAAAATTTAAATTAGAAATGTTCACAAATATTTTTATTAATTAATATTGACATATGTAGAAAACTTCTTTTGGGGGAGAGAGCAAAATAATTTTATGTAATTTACTGTGAAGTATACATATAAATTAATATATTTTAGAATATCCTGAAATTGAGATCATGGAAAAAAAGGCAATGTAAGAGAATCCAGCTTTCCCATCCCTCCACAAAGATCAATGATTGGACAGCTGTCCATGAATAAAAACAGCTCTAGGATACCTTTAGAGTCTACTTAGAAGTTTTAGCAGCACCATGGAACAAAAACTTGAGAATAACTGCACAAGAGAAGGAAGAGAACTTCATTTTGCCTGCATCAATCCATTGTTCAATGCCAAGAAAAAACTTCCTAGCTAGAAAGAATTCTTTTTGCCAAGAAAGGAAGAGCAGGGTGAATAACCACCTTCAGCCTATGGGCACATCTGAAAGGTCCCACTTGGGTTTAACCCCACTCAGACCTAGCAAAACCGAGAGATATTGAGACGGCTAAGAACAAGGATGAAATTTATAGAATCCTTGGATTTTGAATAGATCTCAAAAATATAAAGTTCAAACTGCTTGATACCATAGGACTCCTGATCCTGAAGGTAGTCCTTAATGTTCTCAGTTAACACTGACAAATCTAAAAAAATGATGTTATTTCACAGGGCATTTATTTCATTCATTGAGCAAATATATACTGATTGCCTCCTCCAGATAGACAATGGCTTAGGCACTGAAAATAAGAACAAATCACATGTGATTCCTGTGCAATAGACTGACCACATGTGAACACTCTACTCCATTGCAAACTATACATGGGGGGACAGTGGGCACCAAGTACATGAGGAAGTACCGCTCACATGGAGAATGTCCCAGAGGTAACACTTGAGCCATGAAAGAAGAGGAGCTTGCTAGTACAAGACTGGCAGAAAGGAAACAACATAAGCAGATATACACAAGGATATAAAAAGGCATAACATTCAGGGGAATGCAAACATTTGCTCATTGCTCGTATATGAAATACCAGGAACAATGGCATACAGTAATATTGAGGATGTAGTCAAAGATGACATCATGAAAGACTCATGCTAGTTTCTCAGTTTCTAGTTGTGAGGCAGTCATTTTTAGGAATCACTCCTATGATACTGGTACATTAGTAGACAGGCTAATAAAATAGAATACAAAGTCCAGAAAGAGAAAAAAATTATTGAGATTTAAATTTTTTTGGCATTTGGATCACTGAGATGAAGGTCAACTTAAAGTAACTACGTTGTGAGAACTCATAGTCATTGAAAAAAAATTGGATCTGTGTCACACCATATGCCAAGATAAACACCAAAAGAATTGAATATTTAAATGTAAATAATAAAATTAGACTAAAACAAAGATGAATATGTGTAAATTCATTTAAATTATTGGAGTAGAAGAAATTTGTCACTCAAAATGCAAAAGTTATAGTAAACTATGCTGATAGAATTGAACTATATTAAAAATCAAATACATGAAAAATATCTGATAAGCAACATGAAGGACATATTTGTGGGGGAATATAAGCAATATCAGAGATAAATAGTTATTGCAAAATGGTGTTATCAAGATAAAGGATTAATCTCTGTTATAGGATGTATTGTCTCCCCAAAATTCATATGTTAAGACTTCACCCCCAGTAGTTGACAAAATTATTATTATTATTATTATTATTATTATTTGGACATAGGGTTTTAAGGAGGTAATTAAGTTGAAATGGCCATTCATGTAGATCTGACTGATTTCCATATAAGAAGAGATTAGGACATGCAGAGAGATACCAGGGATGTCCACACACAGGAAAAAGTCCATGTGAGGCCATAGGGAGAAGGCAATGGTCTGCAAACCAAGGAAAGAGACCCCAGGAGAAACTAAATTTACCAAAAACTGACCTTGGACCTCTAGCCTCCAGAACAGTTAAAAACCAAATTCCTGTTGTTTTAGTTACCCAGTCTATGTTAATTTGTTATGGTAGCCCTAACAAACTAACATAACCTCCCTTACATGCAAAGTGGGAAAGATGAAGGAAAAAAAAAAAAGGCCCCAAACCCAATTGAAGAATGGACAAAAGTCATGAAAGTGCAGTTCAAGAAAAACATAAATGTTCCTTAAACATATGAAAAGTTTCTTAAGCTCATTCATAAGAAAAGTCAAGGGCATGAAACTGCAACAGAGACACTGAGTATCACTGTTCAGAATGACAAAAACTCCAAAGATGTGGGAAAACTGGGGTTTTTAACAAGGTCATCTCTCCCTACACAACCATGAAGACTCCATATTATGTTTATAAGCCAACCATAAGATTGATAGGTAGTTCTGGTAGTGTAATTTATTCAAACTCCCTTAAATTTTTTAAAAACATATAGAACAAATTACATTTGAAAAATGGCATCAAGAATATAATATAATACCCTATACTTGGACACTGAGAATTTTTCAGCACCAAGATTTTTTTTTTCCTAAATCAAGTGCCCACTATTTTGTTCACTTACTTAGATGGCCACCTGTTTCCTGGTCTTGCACTTGAAGACCTAAGATTTGTCTCATTATTATTTGACTGCAAGTCTAACCAGCTTTTCAAGACTGTCCTCAAAAGCATCAAGATAGTTTTGACCTTTCCAAGACCCTGCAGATAAATCCTCATCAGGACACTTTGCTCCCTCAATTCCCTAGGGCAGGCCCTTTAAAAAGCATGCCCTCGGACTTGGAGGCAGGCAGTAAAATTTTCTCAGATTTGTCCCAATGGAACTGCCATCTCTCCTTCCCCATGTTGCTCACTTCTTTCTCTTTCTTTACTTTTCTTCTCAAGAGAATCATCTGAGGGAGAAAAAAAAAAATGTGTCAGGATACCAATGGAAGTTCAAAGCTTGGATTCTCCTCACTGAAAAATGCAGTGGTCTGGTCACAGCTCTCTAGTATCACATTGTTATAGATCCGATGATTCTCTCTATCATATTTCCTCTTCAGTTTGCTTGGTATTTTATTCATATAGATAATGGATCAAATGGATAAAGTTTTTTCTGCTCTCTGAGCAGTAATATATTCATAAAAGTTTGCATATATATAAAACTACTTCTACGAAGGCCATATCTTGCGACTTCTAGAAAATTATCTACTGTCTTTACTTAAAAAACTATATATGTCCCTTGTGGTGAACATAGAATAACTATAAACTTGTCAGATCACTATGTTGTATACCTCAAACATGTGAATTTGGGATCACAAAGTTGTCTTTTTTTTTTTTTTAAGATTTTATTTATTTGAGGTAGAGAGAGAGTGAGAGAGAGAGCATGAGCAGGGGGGCAGGGGTAGAGGGAGAAGCAGGTCACCCCCTGAGCAGGGAGCACGATGTGGGGCTCGATCCCAGGCCCCCAGGATCATGACCTGAGCTGAAGGGAGATGCTTAACTGACTGAGCCACCCAGGCAATATCTTAAAATTGCTCTTTATCATCACACTTGTTATATGAACAAATATTGATTTTCTAATGGTGTTTAATTTTGCATTCAGAAAAACTATCAATATGCAATAATTTCTTTAAAAACATTGTAGATCTCCTATCTAAACTTCAGAGTCTTGCTTTCTTTTGAAAATGGTAAACTTGTACTCTTCTTTCCAGAGTTAAATTTTGTTATATTTATTTTGTAGTTCTTTATTGAATATTCTGTTTTTCTGACTTCAATTTATCTAAGGTTTGACAATTCAAAAGATACTAGAAAAAAAATATTTTGAGCAGAAAAATCATGATGCTTACTGTAGAGAGGTTATTTTTTTTCTTGTCTTTTATAGTTTTGTCTTTACTTTCATTTTAATTAAAGGAGATCAAAAATACAGACATACAGGGGTGCGTGGGTGGGTCATTTGGTTAAGCAACAAACTCTTGATTTCAGCTTAGGTCATGATCTCAGGTTTGTGGGATCAAACCCCATGTCAGGCTCTATACTCAGTGGGGGGTCTGCTTGGGTTTCTCCCCCTCTCCCTCTGCACCCCCACACATGCTCTCTCTTTCTCTCTCAAATGAATCTTTAAAATAAATCTATATCTATCTATCTATCTATCTATCTATCTATCTATCTATCTATCTATCTATCATCTATTTATCTATCTATCTAGACTTACAGACATGTTAAAGATACTTCGGAGTTTATACTGCTCTCCAAAAATACTGAGTTTTATGAAACTTTTTGTTTTAGGAGATTCTAAGTTTATGAATTCATATTATTGTTTATGACTTGCATAAATGTTAAAAAAACCTTTCAATCGTGTCCACTGTGTTGGGGATGTATAATGGAAAGTTAGGGAGTCTCTGAACATTGTGAAACAATGGGAATATTTTATAATTACCTGAATTACTATAAATCAAATACATATATTTGAATATATATTTCTTTGAATATTATAAGGATATATATATCAAAATACAGATATATGTTGATATAGGTACATATATATGGATATATATATAGAGAGACATATATAAGGACTAATATAACCACGATAATAATCATAGCAAGCAAGTGGTCCCAAACACATATTAATATATATGTGTGTGTGTGCATATGTGTGTATATATTATAAAGAATATAGGAATATATTATACATGTGTATATAATACATGTATTATACATTGTAGAGAATGTACTTTTACATATTGTATGCCCACATATAAAGTAATTGTTCTAATTCCTAATATTTGAAACATTATATTAGTTTAAATATCTTACTTTTCAGGTTCTTGATGTTTGCTATTATTCATATCATAAAACCCCTTAATATCAATAGGTATACTTTGTTCCTGTAAAAATACAGAAATTCCTGGTATTCGTTGTTAAGAAAAAAGTATAATATTATATTGACACCTATTTGTGAATTAGAGAATATTTGTTTTTGAAATTTGAAAAAAATTCTTTCTCATAAAGAAGATATGACATTTATTTTTTTTTGTTTCAATTTTTTAATTAAATTCTAGTTGGTTAACATATAATATAATATTAGTTTCAGGAGTAGAATTCAGAATTTAGTGATTAATCACTTACATATAATACCCAGTGCTCATCACAAGTACCTTCCTTAGTACCCATGACCCATTTAGCCCGTCCCCCATCCACCTCCCTTCCAGCAACCCTCAGTTTGTTTTCCTCTATAGTTAAGAGTCTCTTTTATGGTTTGCTTCCCTCTCTTTTTTTTTTTTTTTTTTTTTCTCCTGTGTTCATCTGTTTTGTTTCTTAAATTCCACATGAGTGAGATCATATAGTATTTGTCTTCCTCTGACTAATTCCGCTTAGCATAATATACTCTAGCTCCATCCATGTCCTTGCAAATGGCAAAATTTCTTTTTTTTTTCTGATGGCTGAGTAATATTCCATTGTATATATATCCCACTTCTTTTTTTAAAAAAGATTTACTTATTTATTTTAGACAGAGAAAGAGAGAAAAAGCCTCCCTATCTTCCCCCCTCACACGAATGGGGGAAGGGGCAGAGGGAGAGGGAGGGAGAGAATCCTCAAGCAGGCTCCCTGCTGAGTGCAGAGCCCAACTCGGGGCTCAATCCAGGACCCTGAGTCATGACCTGAGCAAAAACTAAGAGTTGGATGCTTAACTGACTGAGCCACCCAGTCACCCCTATACCCCCTCTTCTTTATCCATTCATCAGTCAAAGGACATCTGAACTCATTCCATAATTTGGTTATTGTTGATAATGCTGCCATAAACATGGAGGTGCATATGCCCCCTTTGAATCAGTATTTTTTATCCTTTGGTTAAATACCTAGTAGTGCAATTGCTGAGTCGTAGGGTAGTTCTAATTTTAACTTTTTGAGTTACCTCCATACTGGCTGCACCAATATGCATTCCCACCAACAGTGCAAGAGGGTTTCCTCTTTCTCTGCATCCTCACCAACACTTGTTTCCTGTGTTATTAATTTTAGCCACTCTGGCAGGTGTGAGTGATATCTCATTATAGTTTTGATTTGTAATTTCCTGATGATGAGTGATGTTGAACATTTTTCATGTGTCTATTGGCCATCTGGATGTCTTCTTTGGTAAAATGTCTATTCATGTCTTTTGCCCATTTCTTAACTTGATTATTTGTTTTTTGGGTGCTGAGTTTGATAAGATTTTTTATAGATTTTGGATACTAACTTTTTATCAGATATGTCATTTGCAAATATCTTCTCCCATTCCATAGGCTGCCTATCAGTTTTGTTAATTGTTTCCTTCACTGTGCAGAAGCTTTGATGAAGCTTCTTGATGAAGTCCCAATAGTTCATTTTTGCTTTTGTGTCCCCTGACTTGGAGACATGTCTAGTATAAAGTTGCTACTGCCAATGTCAAAGAGGTGGCTGCCTGTGTTCTCCTCTAGGACTTTGATGGTTTCCTGTCTCACATTTAGGTCTTTCATCCATTTTGAATTTATTTTTGTGTATGATGTAAGAAAGTGATCCAGTTTCATTCATCTACATGTTGCTCTCCAGCTTTCCCAACACCATTTGTTGAAGAGACTGTCTTTTTCCATTGGATATTCTTTCCTGCTTTGTCAAAGATCAGTTGACCATAGAGCTCTGGTTAACAGCCTGTTCAAATTTTCTATTTCTTCCTGTTTCAGTTTGGGTAGTTTATATGTTTCTAGACATTTATCCGTTTCTTCCAGATTGCCCAATTTGGTGGCATATAATTTCTCATAATATTCTCTTATAATTATTTGTATTTCTGTGGTGTTGGTTGTGATCTCTCCTCTCTCATTTGTGATTTTATTTATTTGGGCCCTTTCTCTTTTCTTTTTGATAAGTCTGGCTAGGGGTTTATCAATTCTATTAATTCTTTCAAAGAACCAGCTCCTGGTTTCATTGATCTGTTCTACTGGTTTTTGCTTGTTTGTTTGTTTGTTTCTGTATCATTTATTTCTGCTGCAATCTTTATTATTTCCCTTCCTCTGCTGGCTTTAGGCTTCATTTGTTGTTCTTTTTCTATCTCCTTTACGTGTAAGGTTAGGTTGTATATTTGAGCTTGTGCTTGCTTCTTGAGGTAGGCCTGTAGAGCTGTATATTTCCCTCTTAAGACCACTTTTGGTGCACACCAAAGGTTTTAGACTGTCATGTTCTCATTATCATTTGTTTCCATGTATTTTATTATTTCTTTTCTTTAATTTCCTGGTTAACCCATTCATTCTTTAGTAGGATGTTCTTTAACCTACCATGTATTTGTGATCTTTCCAAATTTTTTCTTATGCTTGACTAAAAGTTTCATAGTATTTTGGAAAATATGCATAGTGTGATCTGAATCTTTTTGTACTTATTGAGGCTTGATCTGTGACCCAATATGTGATCTATTCTGGGGAATGTCCCATGTGCACTTGAAAAGCATGTGTATTCTGATGCTTTAGGATGAAATGTTCTGAATATATCTGTTAAGACCATCTGGCCCAGTGTGTCATTCAAAGCCATTGTTTTCTTGTTGATTTTCTGCTTAGATGATCTGTCCATTGCTGTAAATGGGGTGTTAAAGTCCCCCACTGTTATTGTATGTATTATTACTAATGAGTTCCTTATGTTTGTTACTAATTGTTTTACATATTTGGGTGCTTCCAGGTTGGAGGCATAAATAATTACAATTGTTAGATCTTCTTGTTGGATGCACCCTTTTATTATCATATAGTGCCCTTCTTTTTCTCTTGTTACAGTCTTTCACTGAAGATTTAGTTCATCTGATATAAGTATGGTTATTTCAGCTTTCTTTTGACATTTTTTAGTATGATGAATGGTTCTCCATCCCCTCACTTTCAATCTGCAGGTATCTTTAGGTCTAAAACGAGTCTCTTGTAGGCAGCATATAAATGGGTCTTGTTTTCTTATTCATTCTGACACCCAATGTCTTTTGATTAGAGCATTTATTCCATTTACATTCATAGTGATTATTGATAGATATGAATTTAGTGCCATTGTATATTTGTTAAGTCATTGTTTCTGGAAATTTTCTCTGTTCCTTTCTAGTCTTTGTTGCTTTTGGTCTTTCTCTCCCCCTCAAAGAATCTAGCAGGGCTGGTTTAGTGAGAAAATCTTTATTTCACCTTCTATTCTGAATGACAGCCTTACTGGATAGAGTATTCTTGGCTGCATATTTTTCCCACTCAGCATGTTGAATATATCCTGTCAGTCTCCTCTTGCCTGCGAAGTTTCTGTGGCGAGATCTGCTGCTAACCTTATTTGTCTTCCCTTGCAAGTTAAGACTTTTTTTCTCTTGCTGCTTTTAGGATTTTTTCTTTGTCTGTATATTTTGCAAATTTAACTACAATATGTCTTGGTGTTGGCCTAATTTTGTTGATTTTGATGGGAATTCTCTGTGCTTGGATTTGGATGTCTGTTTCTTCCTCAGATCAGCTATAATTTCCTTAATAAAAACTTCTGCCCTTTTTTGCCTGTCTTCTTCTGGGACTCCTATGATACAAATATTATGCTTTATGGAGTTGCTGAGTTCCCTAACTCTACATTTGTGATCCAATATTTTTCTTTTCCTCTTCTTTTCAGCTTCATTATTTTCCATAGTTTTATCTTCTATATCACTTATTCATTCCCTGCTTCTTCCATCCTTGTGGTCATTACACTAGTCAGTTTCACATCTTGGTTATAGCATTTTTTATTATGGCCTGACTAATTTTTAGGTCTTTAATCCCTGTGGTAAAGGGACGCCCTGGTGTCTTCTATGCTTTTCTCAAGCCCAGCTAGTATTCTTATGATTGTTGTTTAAAATTCTGAATCAGGCATATTAATTATGTCTGTTTCAATTAGATCCCTGGCTGTGACCTGTTCTTATTCTTTCTTTTGGGATGAATTCCTCCGTCTTGGCATATTGTTTAGGTCTCTATCCTCTTCTGTGTGTTAGGAAAGCCTGTTATATTTCCTGTTCCTGAGAGTAATGGCTTTATGAAGAAGAGGTCATATACTGTCCAGGGTCTGGCACTTCAGGAAGTGTTTCCAGTGTGTGTTGTGTGCACTCTGCTGTTATGTTTTGGCTCATCTTTCTCTCAGGTCAGTCCTCTGCAGAGTTTCTCCTTGCCTACGGTGAGGAATGCTTGGACCTTGTCCAGAATGTGGTGAGTTTTTTTTTTTTTTTTTTTTTTTTTAAGATTTTATTTATTTATTTGCTAGAGAGAGAGAGAGCATAGGCGAGAGAGAGTGAGCGAGAGTACAAGCAGGGAGAGCTGCAGGCAGAGGGAGAAGCAGGCTCCCTGCTGAGCAAGGAGCCCGATGCAGGACTCGATCCCAGGACCCTGGGATCATGACCTGCGCTGAAGGCAGCTGCTTAACCGACTGAGCCACCCAGGTGTCCCGAATGTGGTGAGTTTTAACTAGATGTGCTCTGGTCTGCTTGTTAAAAGAAGCCTGCTCTTATTTCCACTAGAACTGAAGCTTTGCAGCACTCTGTGGTCAGTAGACTTGGTGCATTCAGGAGAGTTTGTGCTGGTCTTCTGGAGGAGGGGCTTGCTGCTGTAGTTCTCAGACACACTTGCCCTAGTAAAGAAGCACACAGAGCACTGGGGGGTGGTGCTTGGTATAAGCAGCTCAGGCCTCCACTGTTGGTACTGTGTTGCTCATTGAAGTCCATCTGTGCTGATGGCAGAGGAGAAAAATGGCAGCAGCCCTCATCTTTGTCCCTAGAGAGGGAATTTTGCACCTGCTGCTGTCCATGAAGTCCTCAAGAAGAGCAAACAATCTCCCCTCATGTGTCCCAGGTGTCCCTCAGGTCTCTGTCTTCCGCTTGCCTGTGTCCAGCTATCTGCCAACCCAGCAGTGCAGTGTGCCTGTGTTTTATCTCAGGCTTCCCAGCGGAGTTTCAAAACTCCAAACTTTATGACCCTAGCACAGTGTGGATCCATGCTGGTCGTCTGGGGGAGGGTCTCACTGTGCTGTGGCTGATGCTGGTTTGTCCCAGAAGGGCAGTCACACACACAGAAGCTTGGAGTTTAGAGTAAAGCACAGCAAAAAGCCTGAGTCTAGGTTAGCTGCTCTCAGCAGGTATCTCTGCCCCAAGCTTAAGGGGCGGGGAGTTCAATGGCGCCCTCTGGCTCTTTTGTCCCCTGAGAGGTGATGCCACCTCTCCCAGATATACTCCAAGAAGGGGAACAGTCTGTCTCTCCCCGTGTATCCCAGGGAATCAGATTATGCTGTCTGCTCCCAGGCCTCTGCCTTCCTTCTCCACAGGAGCACTGCAGTCCCACCAGGCTCAACACCAACCACAACACAGACTTCTAAATCTCCAGTCTTTGAGCTCTGCCAGTTATAAAAAGTCATGATAATCAGTCCCTCTGGTTTTCCCAGTCAGTGGCTTCGGAGAACTATTTTCCTTATGTGATCCCCTGTATGCTTCCCCCCCCCGCCACCGCCATGATCAGGGCTCTCTTTCCTCCATAGTACCCATGAACCTTTTCTGTCCCAAATCACATCTCTGGACCTCCTACCTTCCAACATGTGGCTTCTTCTCTCTCTCTAGTTGTGCAGTTTGTTCTGTCAGTCCTCAGATCGATTTCTAGGTGTTAGAATGATTTGATATTTATCTAGCTGTGTTAGAGGGACAAGGCAAGCATAGGGTCTTCCTACTACTCTTCCATCTTAACTGACACTGAAATTTGAAAAAATTTAATGTATCATCTTCTTTTCATCTTAGAGAATAAAAGCAACAGACTAGTATAAAACACTGAGGAATTTCTCTTAGGCTTCTTTCTATTTTCTACTTTATTTATTTCAAGATTAGACTGCTCAAATTGCTGGCATACCCTTATCATGCTCCTTGTTGAGGCCCTAAACAGAATCTGCTAAAAACATACAACTTAACACCTCATATCATCAACCATTTTTTCCAGCTTTATTGAGATATAATTTAGATATAATTTCCCAGCTTCATTAAGATACGTATTGACAAATGACATTGTGTAAGTTTAAGGTGTAGAACATATTGATTTCATACAATTATATATTGCTATATGATTACTACCACAGCATTAGTTAACACCTCCATCGTTATCACATAATTACTATTTCTTTTCTTTCCTTTTTTTTTTTTTGTGATGAGAACATTTACCTTTCCTAGCAATTTCAGGCATATAATACAGTATTGTTAACTATAATCACAATGCTATATTTTAGATCCCCAGAACTTATTTATCTTCTTCTTCTTTTTTTTTAAGATTTTATTTATTTATTTGAGAGAGAGAGAGAAAGAGAGAGATCACGAGCAGTGGGGGAAGGGTGGAAGGAGAACAGACTCCCTGCTGAGCAGGGAGGCAGATACAGGACTCGATCCCAGGACCGTGAGATCATGACCTGAGCCGAAGGCAGACACTTAACTGACTGAGCCACCCAGGTGCCTGAATTTATTCATCTTCTAACTGGAAGTCGAAACTCTTTGACCAATGTCTGCTACCATAAGATCCAGCAATCTCACTTATGGGTATATAATCAAAGAGAAGGAAAGCAGAATATCAAAGAGATGGCTCATTCCCATACTTCCATGTTTATTGCACCATTTTTCACAAAGGCCAAGATATGAAAAGAACCTAAGTTTTCATCAGCCATTTTTAATTTCTAGTTTTTGATCAGACAATGTAGCTCGAAGCTCCTGGATCATAGTATTTGATGCTGAATATTTTATATACACTAAACATAAAAATAAGTGAGAGTATTGAGGGTCCCCCGATTGGATGGGGGTCACCAAATGTGGGGTGACCTGATCAGGTGGAGCCCAGCAGTGCAGGCACCAAAAGAACTCACCTCAGGCAGAACAAAGAAGATAGAAGTTTGTGGAATACATTGGAAGGGAACTGCAGGCAGGATAGCAAAGCAGATACTGTCTGCCACGAGGCAGGGGGGAGCTGTAGTTAGAGGGGGAAGGTGAAGAGGTATGGAATGTATAGAATTTTTCTTTTTTGGTATTTGTGTCCTGGTGTGAGTAACCCATTGGTCAGCTAGGGCTTATGGATATTTTGAGGTGGGTCTCCTCATGGACCTGTTTGTATTCAGCCATAGGGGTGGGGGGTCACTGTGGGCCCTTCTACCTTACTCAGATTTCCATTGTTCAACTTGGTTGCCTAAAAGTAGCCTCTACAACTATGAAATAGGAGAAAGGTTTTGATGGAAAAAGGGAAAATGAAAAGAACAACCAGACTCATTCACACAAATACACACACACACACACACACACACACACACACACACACTTAGTGCTTATTCACTGTGTTTGTTCATTTTGTCTCTGGACAGTCTTTGTATATTTTCCTCCTCTCCAATGACATTGATAATCAAAGATGAGATGCTGCCTTACCTTCTCTTTTAGGAGTTGCAGATAATAATGCAAAACCAAAGGAAGACTGAGTCAGGAGTGTGCTTGCATGTCCCAAGGACACAATGAAGGCCAGCGATCTTAGTGAACATAGGGGAGGGTAGTGGAAGGTGAAGTCTGAAATGTTGCTAAGGCTAGAATATGGTAGGCAAAGATTATGGTAAGGATTTGGGATATCATCTTGACCATAGCGGAAAAGTATTGGAAAGTTTACAGCAGGAGTGTAATAAAGTTAGATTTACATTTTTGTTTCTAAAAAGCAATCTGCCTCAAGTGTAATGAATGTATGGAAGGGGATAAAACTGAACACAGAAAAATCGTTATGAGGTTGTTTTATTTATCCAGGTGAGAGAAAATGGTGATTTTGGTGTGGTTTGTTGAACCAGAGATGGCACAACTTACTCACATTTGGGCATATTTCACTTATATTTGACATGTAATTGTAGTAACTACATGATCATTTTTGTCCTGGGAATAGTGTTTGACAAAAGAACAGCGAAGAAAGAGAAAGAAAAATCAGCAATTTTCATATTTTCCTAGGTATAGGCCCAGGCTTAGGCCAAAATTAAAATATGCAAAGCATATACTTTCCCTCGTCACATCCTTATATGTTATCTTTTCACATAACCTATTCCCCAGAGTCCCAGGCTTACTGTGTCCTCATGCAATTCTCAGTTCTTCTTTGTGACATCGAAAGAAAGAAAGAAAATCTCAAGGGTTCCAGTTTGCTTTCTCTATATAATTTCTCAAAACATCCATTACCTCTGGGTGGGAAAGTGAATGATTATGTAAATAAAGAGGTAAAGAAGTAGGATGAAAATAATTTTATGTAATTTCTGAAGGTTTGCTAGATCAGTACTCCTACCAGAATGTTCTTATTTTATTCATTGCTAGAAATGAATCCTGAGCTCACAGAGGATGGCAGGGTATAACCAGCTACTACCCTGTAAGTGTGGAAAGTAGACAATGAGACTTAATGGATCAAAGAAGCCAGGTTATTGCTTACAGCATACCAGTCATGAGCATTAGCAGAATTAGATTGGTCCCCCTGTCCTCACGTCTCAGGTGGTGGCTTAGTAGTCACAAAAGATACCAGACACATAGTGGGTCTTGTGCCACAGCTGAGTAAATAAGAGCTTAAGGAATGAACACTTTTATTGGAAGCAGAAAGCAAGGCTGCAGTTTGTCTGAAGACAAACAGGTAGGAACACGAAGGGCCCAGAGAGGACTATCTTCCAGCACTCCAAAGTGTATGTGTGTGTGTTTACTTATTCGAAAGTAGTGTAAAGAAGCAAAGTAAAAACATTTGTGAAATATGAGGTAGGGATTATTTTGACCAACCAGCTGAGTGACCCCCTTGTCAGGATTCAATAGTTAAGTTTTACCTGATTTCAAAATTCTTAACTTCCTCAATCTAAATTCACAGAGTTCTAAAACTTCAAGTCTTTGTTTTGTTATATTTTTGGTATCTTAACTGCTCCCATAGAGGCAACAGTCGGAGTTTTAGTAGGGAGAGAGACTGCTAGGCCGGAGTGTTGTGGGTGGCATGGGAAGAGGAGAGGATTGCAACTGTAGGTAATTCATATTTTTGTAAATCAAGGCCTTCCTGCATTCATGAACTGGAACAATACATGTTTTTATAAATAGGAGTAGCTCCTACTGTGTACAAAGGGATGAAGCTCAGAGTATATTTTTCAGTTACTGAGGTTTTTTTTTGTTTTTTTGTTTTTTCTGTAAATGTGATCTTGTAAAAGCTAGGAAGCTGAATGAAAAAGATAAAACATATAACAACAATATATATGCCTACTACTCACTCTATAGTCAGGCTCAAAGAAGTCCTTTGTCTTTTTCTTAATTAAAATACCATTTTTCTCTATAAATTCAACATGCAGTATTTGTTTAAGAAGGCAAGCATTATCTCATACAGTAGTGGTTATAACACCTGTATGGTACCACCACGCTTACCCAGAGAGATTTGGTTTATAATAAAATGCACTAAAACCTGGTCTAGGAACCCTGAAAAAATGAGATATGGTCATGCAGACTAATTATGCCAAAATGTTTAAAGAAATGCTCAAAACTAAAACTACGACAAAAGTATCTGTGATAGCAGCTGCATTGGTAAACTATTTTATGGCATATCCAATAAAATGAGAATTCAGTATCTAAATTGCAACAAAGCTTCCACAAAAGCTAAACACGATTCTCACTAGAAATCAAATTATGAACCTCATGTTTTCCCCAAAGCCATTTATTAACAACTTTGTGGGAGACAGAGACAGAGACATAGAGAGAGACTGAGACATAGAGACAGAGAAGAGAGATATTAACCAGAAAAAGATGTTTCCTGGTTTTACGGAGTTTAAAAGATTTGATTCAATAAGTGTAAACTTTAGAACACTACAGATGGTATTTTCAGGTGAGCCAATTAATTCTGTTCATAAATTTAACAACAACAAAAAATTAATGTATAAAGTAAGGATTGATTCCCAACAGAAAAATCATAAAATATGCCAACTTCTATTCTGATGTTGACCACATATTTCCTACCCGTACAACCCAAGCAGAGGAATCTACAAATATAAAGAGAGAATACTTAGATCCATTATGCTTACTTAGAAAGATTGTATCTAGAGTGAACCAGTCATTCTAAGTGAAGCTACAGTCAAAGATGATACAACTAATCATATTCTTAGTGCAGAGAAAATTGTAACATCTATGATACTCTGCCAGATGTTGAATATATTAGATACTGCCAAGTAGTAAATTATTTTCTGAAAGTAAATAAAACAATTTAAAAGACAGGAAAACATTTTCTTGTTAGTCATTGTCTTAATAAATGGAGAAAGCATATTTATAAAACAGCGAATTCATTTTAATGGAATAGAATAAGTAAGTAAGAGGTTGTCTATGTATCTGTGTGATTGGGCCTGAAAATAAGTATTTATTTTCATAAGAAAGCAATATAACAGCCACAGAAAAAGTTCCAACAAATTCTGGATTCCCAAGGGTAGTATTACAGGACTCTGTTTTCTGATGGACACAGAGTCCTACGTGGTTTCAGTTGAAACTGTGGCAATTCAAAATAATAATAATAATAATAATAATAATAATAATAATAAATCAGAGATAGACATAAATATTAATATATATTTTCCTAAGAGGAGGAATGCCTGTATTGCCAGATTTATCAGAAGAGAAGCTTTGAGGGAACAAGGGATTAGAAGATTGTATTTTAATGGACTTTGATTAGTAAGCGGAGATAGTATGCATGTGTTATGTGGAGAAAACAGGAATTGATAGCACTTGAAATTAAGTGAATAAATGAAATCCTAGACTTACAAACTAAAATCACATAAGTCTTCCCTAATTTGTTATAAGAATTATTTATTTATTTTAGAGAGAGAGAGACACACAGACAGAGAGCCTGCACATGGGGGGAAGGGGAGAGGGAGAGGGGGAGGGAATCTTAAGCAGACAACCCAGGGCTTGATCTCATGACCCTGAGATCACAACCTGAGCCGAAACCAAGAGTCAGATGCTTAACCAGATGCCACCCAGGTGCCCAAATCTTCCCTAATTTTTAAAAATAGTGAGAGAGAAATGCTAAATCCACCTAACTCAGGTTAATTACAATGGAAGAAAGGGATATTGAAGTCTTCATGGCTTTTAATCAAACTGAAATGACAGAGGCTAGATGGACCACAGGTAAGTTTCAATCACATATATGGGAACTGTAGCTCAAAGGAAAAGATGAAAAACTAGAAAAGAGGAAAATTCTGTTCCTCCAATATGACATCAGATAGAATGAGTCTATGAGGTCAACCATGTAGGCCTAGGTGTCCCAAGATGACAGACATTTCAGATGACTGTGAGTAATGGCTGTTACATATACCTATTTCATCAGTCAGCCAGTTAGACATTCCACATCATTTTATTTCTTTCCTTATCAGGTCAGGCAGCCAGCCATCTTTGTGTACTGCTTTACTTTTAATGAAGCTTTGTCACCTACATGCTTCATTTAATTCCTTTGTCAAACTCATAAAAGGCATAAAGCCGCTTTGTCCTAGTTTTACAAATGAGGAAATAAATACTTTGAAATGCTGACTTACTTTACTTCACAAAGAAAATAAATTGCAGATACAGGAATTTATGTCAGGATTAAAATCCTTTATAATCTAATAGGCAAGTATAATATAAGGAAGCAGTCTGCTTATGGACAATTACATCAATGATCAATCTAGATACACTCAAAATTATGGGGAGGGGAAAAAACTAGTCATCATAAAAAAATGCTTACTATGGTATCAGTTAAAATTTAGAAGAGATAAAAACTTTGCTTTTATTATGTTGTCCCTTTCAAATGCCAAATTATGAATGATCACAGCAGCTTTTGTTTCTTTTCCTATTTTGCTTTTGTTAACATTTTGGCTAATACACTGCTCATTTCACCCTCTATTTACATAATAACTACAACTGAAACAGAGAAGTAAGGCAAAATATTTCTTTCTTTTCTTTCTTTCTTTCTTCTTTCTTTCTTTCTTTCTTTCTTTCTTTTTTTCTTTCTTTCTTTCTTTCTTTCTTTCTTTCTTTCTTTCTTTCTTTCTTCTTTCTTTCTTCTTTTTTTGTAAGTAAAGATTTATGGGCACCCTGAATAAAATCAATGACTAAAATAGAAATTGGAAAGTATTACAAGAAATTCATCTACATAAAAATTTAAGATATATTAACACTGCCAATACTGTTAGTCCTCAAAAGTGGAAATAGAATAGAGAGATGGAAGAAATTTAAACCCTTACCCAGTCATATAGTCTATATGCTTTCTCTTTCTCCCTGCCTCCCTCCTTTCCCCCTTCCTTCCTCCCTCCCTCTCTCCCTCAAATGAAACCAACTATGATAAGGTGTCCTGTAGACAATAATGTACTTAAAGATACAGCTTCATTATGAATGGTTTGCTTGTTAATGAACAGTAACTAGATTTTATCTAGAATGTTGGCTATATAACCTCACCGTGTTTTTCAAAAATTATAACTGAAAAGCTTTTTCCCCCACACTCTATACACTCTTGGCTTTGCCACAAAATATTGACTTTTTGAAATGATTTAGTTAGAAATATATCTTTCCTAACGTATCTTTCATTGAATGACTCATCCCCCCAGTTTTTTAATGTATTTTTTAATTGGCACGGAAATTTTTAAGTACCATGGTCTGACTAGTTGGAAAAGTCTGTACTTATATCCAGCACTATGAAACCTCTCCCATACTGTGTGATGTTTTCTAACACTTGATTATTCTAACCATTCAAGATGTTTTCTATATATCTCCCCCAAAAATGTATTTACTGAAAAATAAATATTATTTTCCAAGTATTAATTGAAACTTTTTTTAACAGGCACAGAAGAATAAGAATCATCTTACTTTCAAGTAAATATTCTCAAAAGTAGCTTCCCAATAATGGTGTAGTTAGTATAATGTGGCATTTACTCCTGTGGCTATTAAACATGAATCTCATGAAGAATAGTCTGAACATTACCATAATTTTTATTGAAATACTCTTTGTTTTTACATGACTTTAATCACTGCAGATAAAAAGATGTTTAGATAATCTTCATATTTTGAATGGATCAAAAATTGCTATTTATCAAGCAATTCCCATAGTATCATTTTTATCCTTTATCTCAAGGCAAGTAAAGTGTAGATAAGGCTCATCACTGATAAGAATTGATCCAACTCTGTGTGTTACAAGTCCAAGTTCATCCTGTGCCGCACACAACAGGCCGGCACGTCAAGAGGAAAGACTCTGGGGCAAGGAAAGCAACTTTATTCAGAAAACCAGCAAACTGAGGAGATGGCAGACTATCATCCTAAAGAACCATCTCCCTGGGCATGAAATTGGAGTTTCTTTTATGTTGGCAAAAGGGGAAATAAAGGATTGGAGTCAAAAGGTGGCTGACATCTGTAGACATCAGAGGAGATAGTGTAACTTCTTTGTCCTTGGTTAGTTGATCTTTTCATACAGAAATCTGCTCATGTCATTCCTGTAAATCTTAAACATAGCATAGTCCTTTCTATATGTGCTTCCTTATCTCCTCAGGTAAGGGAGGTTTTGGGTAAAAAGCAGTTTTTGTACATCTAAGCTGTAACATGCCTACATGCATGGCTAAGCAGAAATTTCTAGGCTATAGGTCACAGAACAGGGAAACAGAAGCAATATGGAGATAGACATGCTAAGTGTCTCCCTGTTACATATATTTTACATAATTTTATGGTGATTTTTGGCTGATTATTTTTTTCATATTTTTTGTTCAGATGATTTACCACTATTTTTTTTATTACCAAGTATAAATCTCTACTTGGGATAGTCTTGGTTCTACCATCTATCTTCTTGATCACTTCTGTTGTATTCTTATTATTATTCTGAAATGGTGTTTAATTTTTAGAAATCTTTTAAACATTCTTTGTTTACCTGTGACAAATGAGTTTAATTTATTCAAAATGATATAATCCATTAATTTCCTTCCTGATATATGGAAATTGAATAAGTGTAACTATTAACATCACTAAATACCACACTTCCTTCTTAAACTCAGGCTACCTCTAGTAAGTCACATGATCCATGGCAGTCTG
The DNA here is from genome assembly GCF_004348235.1 of Phoca vitulina. Classification (NCBI taxonomy): domain Eukaryota; kingdom Metazoa; phylum Chordata; class Mammalia; order Carnivora; family Phocidae; genus Phoca; species Phoca vitulina. The sequence goes on along the minus strand of NW_022589708.1, from coordinate 40,455,757 downwards.
GTAAATATACTGATTGAGCGTACTTACATCAAATCTTGTATCAAATGTTAAGAAAGTTGAAAATCACTATATTTTATAGAAATTATCTCGAGAGATATCACTAGTTGCACCCCATACCTCACTTGATCATCATAAAAACTGTTTGCCCTCTTCCAGGATCAGATTGGGGTGACATCACAATTTGAAGAAAATTCACCATGAAGAGCTCCTAACAAACAGCTCAGATGTGGCATTTCTATTGTTGAATGCTTCAGGGGCACCCTCTTTGTGGAACATAATGATATCACAAACTTAGAGCAAAAATTCAAGATAGTCTATGCAGTTTAGCTCTCTGATCCTAGAGAATGAGAAGCAATTCCCTAGTAAACATCTACTTTGAAGGGCACCTGGGTGGCTCAGTCAGTTGATTGTGTGACTCTTGATTTCCCCTCAGGTCATGATCTCAAGGCAGTGAGATCAGCCCCACATTGGGCTCCGTGCTCAGTGGGGAGTCTGCTTGAGATTCTCTCCCACTCCCTTTGCCCTTCCACCCACTCTCTCTCACCCTCTCTTAAAAAAATAAATAAATCTTTTTAAAAATCCACTTTGAAATGGCATACTTTTTAATGAAAGTACATTAAGCATTTCCCTCTTAAAAAATAGTTCATCCCATATTTCTTTGGGATTACACAAACTGATTTAAAAATATCATATGACCAATCTACTAGAAGTATAAATTTTAGGTATTCAATATCTAGTCATAGAAACTTAAGTGAAAGTTAATACTATTGTTTAGCAGAAATATATATATCTATTAATAAAACTACTATAATAATGAAAACTTTTTTAAGCCATTCAAATCAAACCATCAATGTCAGTAGGCTAAGCCATTATCACACCAGCCTACTCCATGTATGTAAAAGTTCTCTTATGAGGGATTCATAAAGTCATAAAATTCTTAGGATGATGTAAAAGAAACTAGGCATGAAATCATGTTTTATAGGAATAGTTTTTCTGCCCTATTTGTGTGTCTCCTATAAAAAGCATTTATAGCAATGTGAATACTAAGCTATTAAAACACGTGTATTATATTTGTAGAAATATGAATAAATACTTTATCTACAAAGGCAAATTGTACATTTTAATCTGGAATCATATGTCATTTTTTAGGCATGCATTTAAGTGGTGATTTCTTTGTCTACCTTTTTTATTTTTAAAATAGGTTAACATTTACAATCACTTTGCTGAGAATAACTAAAAATGGGGTCCTGGGATAAAATTTAATATTAATTTTCAATATTATGTGAATTGAGAGTAGTGTGTGATCAAGACAGATCATGAGTGAGACTGGGTCTTGTTCTGTAGCTGTTAATAAGAAAGTCTGCAAATCTTGGAAGAACTGAGAGACAAAGTTATCCTTCTTTTTTTTTTTTTTTTTTTAAAGATTTTATTTATTTGAGACAGAGAGAATGAGAGAGAGAGAGAGAGCACATGAGAGGGGGGAGGGTCAGAGGGAGAAGCAGGCTCCCTGCCGAGCAGGGAGCCCGATGCGGGACTCGATCCAGGGACTCCAGGATCATGACCTGAGCCGAAGGCAGTCGCTTAACCAACTGAGCCACCCAGGCGCCCCCAAAGTTATCCTTCTTAAAAATACTTTCTATCCATCAAAGTACAAGCCTCTGACCACACTCTATGCTAATAATAATAGCCCTTTCCTTTAGCCCCTAAATTCTTCCAATCAATTCTTCTTTGTTCGTCCTTTAAAATAACACTTTGCACTTAACATTAAGCTACCAGAAGGTTCAGTGAATGCCAACCCACTGAAATCACCATCGTCCCAAAACTTCGGCAAGTAATAGAACTCAAAAGGGAATCAGCAGATAAATGACGAATGGCTAGAAAAGCATGTCTTTATGGTATCATCTAGGCTGATTGCCGTAGGGTTGAACTTTAAATTTCTAAAATATTCGTGGCAAGTTTAGTACCATAAAATTTCAAACCCATGAGTTTTTTATATCATTATGGATCAAGTTAATAGCAGACTCATCATTTTAATAATGCATCGTTAATCCATACATTATAGTAAATGGTATTTAATCTTTAGGAAATTGGACATTTTACCTTTGACTCTATTGATTTATTAAATTTCCTTGAAAATGGTAAAACAGAATGTTTTAGAAGGAAAACATACATTTAAAGAAACTATAGTTCTAGGTCAAAGAACTTAACAAAAACTATGGAAATACTGCTCATAACATATTTGAGGAGGGTTAAAATTCTCTTTTTAACTTTTATATCTCTAATATCTCTATTATTTATATCTTTTATCTCTCTTTTTTTAAGGGAGATAAAAGATATTTAACTTTTATATCTCTTTTATATCTCTAATAGGTTCCACATAAACTATCATCTGAAACAAATTTTATCCTCAGTGCCATGTCAAACTAATACAAAAATGAAAGGCAGTTTGTTCCCATAATTTCAAATCTGATTTATTTCTAAATCTGCAATCACATAATCTGAACATATGTGTGTATGTTGTGCTAGGAGTCAGATGAAAAGCAAAACTGTGAGTCAGAGAAATAAATACTTTGCCTAAGAGTGTATTCCTGGTACACAGCATGCAGAGATTGACATTCAGTTTGTCCAGACCTCCAATCCCTACAGAATAGTATTTACTCAGCCTTGACCCCTATGGCAGAGAAAACCCACATTTATTAGAAGGGCACTGCTGAGATTAAATTTCTTTCTCTCCTATGTAAGAACATCTATCAGAATGAAGCAAAGGAAGTCACATTCTCTACACCCCACCCACTCCCTGCCCCTAACCTGTAACTTTAGTTGTTTCATCTTTAGTTTCTTCCCCCCCCTTCTTTTAGTGTATTTCTCTGAGGATTTTTTTCTTTTTTAATTCTACTTTACAAAATTCCATTTATTCCTGAAGATAATTAAACTTAAGTGATTATCATAATTCTTTCTTCCAGATTCCTTCAAGCACAGAGAATTCCAAAATGGTGAGTCCTTATCATATTGTTTTGTTTGCTTTTGTTTCTAAAACATCTTCTCCTGAGATACAGGGGTGGCATGGAATGGCTTTTACTTAGAAGGTTTATTTCTGTCTTTCCCCTGAGATGTTCAAAATATCCACCCTATATCAAATTTATGAGATATTGGTACAGTTTTTCAGGATTTTACTTACTAAAATTTTGCCACACATTCCATCATCAGGTTAAGTAAGAGTGTGATGTAAGTATTGGGGTGGTCGTAGAGGCGCATTGGTAGATATTTCCCAATGACCATACACCATTGCCAGAAGCCACTTTTAAAGCTGAAGCCATGATGTTGTACCTCCTTCCTTCCTTAACTGCTACTGCTAATTCTTTATGCTAGAAATTCTGGTTTCGAATTTAATATATCATTATATCCTAGAAATGTCTGACATCATCTGCTAACCTAAAGACCTATCAAAAGAACATGTCTAAAGGAATTTGGGAAAGAACACTTAGATTGCTTAAAATTCCTTTTTCATTGCAGAATATGCAATGTATAATGAGATAACCCTGTATTAAGTAAATTGTTTGACATAATTATTTTTTTTTTCTTGAAGAATGGATCAAGCTTTCAGCTAGCCATACCACTTGACACAATCCCTGATTTTTCTTTTCCTCCTTTTAGGTCTTTGTAATAAAAAAAAAAAAAAAAAAAAAAATCATGTCACCTACTACCTTTGGTTTCAGTTAGCTTTATTCATGTGAAATAATGTTTAATTTATATATTTAGATTATTTCAAACACATTTAAAATTAACTTTCCCTATGGAAGTTCTAGGAATGATGTGTTTTGATTATTTTAAGCATTTTAAAAAACATCAGATTGCTTTGACTATTTGAGGTTCAAATTTTAAAACTGAACTTTAGTATCTATTTCTCTCATCGGTAAATATTATGTGCATGGGGCCCACTACTACACTAGGTGTTGCAGATGCAAGGTTGAGACAAGCAGACAAGGATTTCTGCTTTCACGTAATTTAATTTTACCGGGTTGTGTACACTCAATCCCACTACAAAATGAATAAATGTGTAATTATTTTTAATAAGTACTACTTTTTTAAAAAGAGACAAACTGTGCTATGACTATGCTTGCAAGAGGGAACCTGACTGTTAGCGAAGAGAAGGAAGATCTGTGATTTAAAGAGTAAAAAGAGGTTAACTAGGGAAGACATAAAAATGGAGGAATGGGGCAGAAAGAGCAGTGCGTGCAAAGCCAGCCAGGCAAGGAAGGAGAGCACAGCGCAACATAAGATGGGGTGATTGGAAAGTCCAAACCATGTAGATCCTATAGACAGAGGCAAAAAACTTTAACTTTTGTCACAAAATTCATGGAAAGCCATTGGATTTTTGTTTTGTTTTGTTTTAAAGATTTTATTTATTTTAAAGTAATGTCTATGCCCAATGTGGGGCTCGAACGCACAACCCTGAGATCAAGAGCCTCACACTCCACTGACTGAACCAGCCGGGCGCCCCAGCCATTGGACGTTTTTAAGGAGCCAGACGCCATGGTCGTTTTGCCTTTTGGATAATAGATGGGGAAAAAAAATGTGTGTGTGTGTGTGTGTGTGTGTGTGTGTGTGTGTGTGTGTGTGTGGATGGACCAGTTAGAAAGATATTACAGGAGTCCAAGGAGAAATTATGGTAAATTGGACTGGATTGCTGTAATTTGAAGTACGTAAAAAAAAGTTCTATGTTTTTAACTTTTTTCAGTCAAGGGCCTGATCATACATGTTTCATACTAGACGGCCTCTTGTTAGCTCCGCTGTTAGAGCACAGAAGGAGTCGTAGGAAAAACGTTAACAAGTAAGTATGGCTGTTCCAATAAAACTGTTTTTTTACAAAAGCAGGCAGTGGTGGGTCATATTTGGCTGACAGACTCTAGTTTGTCAACCCCTCTTCGTCTTCTTCTTTTTTTAAAAAAATTTTATTTATTTATTTGAGAGAGAGAGTGCGGGCGCGGGAACGCGCACGAGTGGGGGGAGGGGCAGAGGGAGACTCAGGCTCCCTGTTAAGTGCAGAGCCCCATACGGGCCTTGATCCCAGGACCCCTGTCAACCCCCGTTCTAATGAATAAACCGATAATGTTTGTGAGGCTTTTTTTTCACTATGGAAAGTCATGTTCAAGGTTAAAGACAGCTTAACCCATGAATACACGTTTCTTTGATAAAAGGCACATTAATTTTTTGTCAAATCTAATTTCTAATATAAAATAATTATGCAAAAAATGGTTAAATTATTTCTTGATAGAGCTGGGAATATATGTGAAAACTTTCTTTATATGTCTTAATGCATAAATATTTGATATAAAAATGTTAAGCCAAATGCATGAATTACAAATTTGAATAAATATTTGTTATAAAAAATGTTAAGCCAAGTGCATGAATTACAAATTTGAGGTTATAACATTATTTAAACGCATGCACAGTGCACAGCTGATGTGTCATCATTTCTGCACATTCTCTGATTTTTATTACTAGACTTTATTATATATATTTTTGTGGAAATGTAGGAGAGGAAACTGGTATGGACACAAAACTCAATGAGCCATTAAATAGGTGACAATAGTCATGATAGTCTCTGTGCATATTAATTAGCATAAAGATACACATACTGAAATTATCACTTATCTTAGCCCAAAAAGAACATTTCCATAAAATCTAAGTTACAACCAAGAAGGGAAATTATATTTTTATTTATTAGCAACTGCATTAAGTAGTTGAATAGCGGAATTCAATTTTAAGATCTGCTTTAAATATATCTCTTGATATTTATACTGTAATTTTTTAAAGTTTTTATTTAAATTCCAGTTAGTTAACATACAGTGTAATATTAGCTTCAGGTGCACAGTATGGTGATTCAACATTCCATACAACATGCAGTGCTCATTCACAACAAGTGCCCTCCTTAACTCCCATCACCTATTTCACCCAATCCCCCTGCCCACCTGCCCTCCAATAACCATCAGCTTTTTCTCTGTAGTTAAGAGTCTGTTTCTTGGTTTGCCTCTCTTTCTCTTTTTTTTCCCTTTGCTTGTTTGTTATGTTTCTTAAATTCCACATATGAATGAAATCCTATGATATTTGTCTTTCTCTTACTGACTTACTTCGTTTAACATTTTACTCTCTAGCTTCATCCAAGTCATTGCAAATGACAAGGTTTCATTCTTTTTTATGGCTAATATTCCATTGTATATATATACTACTTCTTCTTTATCCATTCATCAGTCGATGGACACTTGGACTGTTTCCATAATTTGGCTATTGTAGAAAATGTTTCTATAAACATCAGGGTGCATGTATCCCTTTGAATTAGTATTTTTGTATTTGGGAAAATCCTGACTAGTGCAATTGCTGGATCATAGACTAGTGCTATTTTCAACTCTTTGAGGAACCGCCATACTGTTTTCCACAGTGGTTGCACCAGCTTGCATTCCCACCAGTCCCACCAATAGGCCTTTTTCTCCACATCCTCGCCAATACCTGTTCTTTCTTGTGTTGTTGATTTTAGCCATTCTGACAGGTGTGAGCTGATATCACATTGTAGTTTTGATATCTATTTCCCTGATGATGAGTGATGTTGAGCATTTTTTCATGTGTCTGTTTGCCATTGAGATATCTTCTTTGGGAAAGTGTCTATTCGTGTTCCTGCCCATTTTTTAATTGAATTGTTTGTTTTTTCATTGTTGAGTTTTATAAGTTCTTTATATGTTTTGGATACTAACCATTTATTAGATATGTCATTTGCGATATCTTCTCCCATTCCACGGGATGCCTTTTAGTTTTGTTGATTGTTTCCTTTGCTGTGCAGAAGTTTTTTTATTTTGATAAAGTCCCAATAGTTTCTTTATTTTTGCTTTTGTTTACCTTGCCACAGGAGACATATCTAGAAAGAAGTTGCTATGGCCGATGTCAAGGAGGTTACTGCTGCCTGTGTTCTCCTCTAGGATTTTGATGTTTTCAGGTCTCACATTTAGGTCTTTAATCCATTTTGAATTTATTTTTGTGTTTGGTGTAAGAGAACCGTCCAGTTTCACAGCATTTTGCTGTCTGGTTTTTCTAACACCATTTGTTGACGATACTGTCTTTTTTCCATTGGATATTCTTTCCTGCTTTGTCAATGTTAGTTGACCATAGAGTTGAGGGTCTGTTATTGGGGTCTCTATTCTGTTCCATTGATATGTGTCTGCTTTTATGCCAGTATCATACAGCTTTGTAATATAGCTTGCAGTCTGGAATTGTGATGCTTCCAGCTTTGCTTTTCTTTTTCAAAGTTGCTTTGACTATTTGGGGTCTTTTGTGGTTCCATACAAATTTTAGGATTGTTTGTTCTAGCTCTGAAAAATGTTGCTGATAGAGATTACATTAAATGTGTAGATTGCTTTGGGTAGTAGAGACACTTTAACAATATTTTTTCTTTCAATCCATGAGCATAGAACGTTTTTCCATTTCTTTGTGCCATCTTCAATTTCTTTAATCAGTGTTTTGAGAGTTTGCAGAGTACGGGTCTTTAACCTCTTTGGTTAGGTTTATTCCTAGGTATCTTACTATTTTTGATACAATTGTATATTGTTTGTACTTTCAGATGCAAAGGACAAAGAGCGGTATTTCCTTATTGTTTTCATTCTCTTTTGATGCATCATGTTTTAAGCAAAACTTTTGCAGAATTAAAAATGCCCCAGATTTCCACTTAGTCATACAATAATTTAAAAACAATAGCTAATACTTTGAAGGCATTTTCTTCCAGGCACTGTTCTTTAACACAACGATGTAAGATAGATATTGTTAATACATCTATTTTACTGGTGAACAAACTGAGGTCCAGAGAGTTTATATAACTTAAGTGTGGTCCAACACTTCCTAAATTAAGGAGTCCCAGACAATTGGTCATGAGTCTGTGCTCTTAAACTCTATGCACATAACGTTGCCAAGAGTAATAATATAAGGTGGCATGACCTCATTTGTGTTTTACTAGGAATTATACAGTTCTGAATAAGATCACATTTCAGGGCACAAAATGGAGATTTAAATTCTTTTAATAATATTTTAATTTCACAAACATATCTTGATTTCCTTTTATTTTCCTTATTTTTTATTTTATTTTACTTTATTTGATTCTGATAATAAGCCAGATAAAAGAAAGCTGCTAAAGAAGTAGCAGAATATGTTCTGTTCCCTTGGTGCAGTTAGGCAACTGAAAAATTAGATCTATACTCATTAAACCATACTCTTTCATGATATCTATTTGTTCCTTTTTCTTGCACACACAGGCACACACAGAGACACACATACACATGCACATTTGCATGTACACACTGTTGAATAAACACACTCCACAAAACTGTACTGAACAGGTTCTAGACCTCTCTCTTTTTTTTTTTTTTAAGGTTTTATTTATTTATTTGACAGAGAGATAGAGAGAAAGCACAAGTAGGCAGAGTGGCAGGCAGAGGGAGAGGGAGAAGCAGGCTCTCTGCTGAGCAGGGAGCCGGACGCGGGGCTCGATCCCAGGACCCCAGGATCATGACCTGAGCCGAAGGCAGCCGCTTAACTGACTGAGCCACCCAGGTGCCCCTGTTCTAGACCTTTCTGTACTATTACCTGAATAAATTTTGGAGACCGTTTATTTATTTGTGCCATATATCTATTTCTGTTTGTCACACATACACATACACACACACAGCCATAAATAGTCATGCACAAAATAACACACATATGCACACACAGATGAATGACCACACTCTCTGCAGTGTCCACAGAACTGTACTGAACTGAGTCTAGATCTTGCTCTATCATTAGCTGAACAAATTCTGGAAATTGACATAGTGCTTCTTGTCTCATTTATATCACCTATGAAATTGGAGTGGGAGTCTGGTAATCAGGATGGTCTTTAAGAAACCATCTCTAACTTATAGAGATAAATTACAACTTAGAAATCTGTTTTTTTTTAATGTTTCAATTCCTGAATCTGTTTTTTTATGTTTCAATTCCTGAATCCTGTTTGCTTTCGAAGTATATAATTTTGTGTTAATTTTCATAATTGTGGTATAACAGGGTAGAGTGTTCAGTGATTATTTTACAGGATTAGTGTCATAACTATACACATCGTTCATGGCTTACAAGTATATCATACAGAGAAGGAAAAGGAACGTAACTCATGGCAATATTAGAGGTTTCCATGGTCTGAAAATTCCGTGTCTTAGTTACATGATCTGTCTCTGGCTCTGATTTCTAATGGGTCCTTTTGGGAAAGAAGCCACTTCCATTTTTCCATTTTTAAAGAAATATTCATGGACATTGTAGGTTGACAGTTTGTTTCTATAGCTGTTCTGCTACAGATAGGAACCAGAGGAAAATGAATTCTGTAGCTAATCATGGACCACCCACTAAACAAACTTGGGTATAAAAATCAATATGGGCCCAACCATAGGAAAATAATTGTCTTTTGCTGCCTGACTGACCTTTCTGCTGAATGCATCAGACTTACACAGAGCTCTGTCGTTCTGGGGCTTATTACAAGTGAATTTAAGGTTTTTTGTGTGTCCTGAGAATTATCTAGCTTGAGTCATAACAAATACACTCCACTACTTTTTTTTTTAATTTGTAGACTTTGATAAGTAAAGATATGCTAGCTGTCTCATTATTAGAAAATAATGCAATGTAGTTTCCACCAGCAAACACAATTTGTCAATGGCATTTGTTATTGTTTCCTATGGAAAATAACTTCTGGTTACTGTGGATTAATGTAAAAACCACACACCATGTCCAAGTAGCTTGAGAAATGAAACATGCCAGCACATTATATTCAATGACTGTTTAAAAAATAATAAATAAGCCAAATTATTCTGCAGTGTCATGATGTATAGGCATGGTTTCAGGGAGCCCGATGATGTTGCTTCATAGCATTCAGATAGATATAATGAATTAAAAATCATATATTCAAATTTAAAAGAACATATCTGTTGCTACGATAGAAGTTGCCATTTAGCTAACTTATAGAGATAAATTACAACTTAGAAATCTGTTTTTTTTTTAATGTTTCAATTCCTGAATCTGTTTTTTTATGTTTCAATTCCTGAATCCAATAGAAGAAAATTAAAACTCCAGAAGAGAGAAAAATTTGTATCTGGATTTTAGTCATAAACACTAATGTTAGAAGAATTTTTATACTGAAAACAACCTAGAAATTTAAGTCATGAAGTGTCACTAGAGAGGGTGATTGAAAAGAAAAAGTATAAAATATAAATTAAGTATTAGTATAAACAAAAATGATAACATATAAACTGCAATTACTTTTCTGAATATGTTTCTTTTGGTGATGTTATACCCTTTACAGATTTTAATGTGTCTTCTTCTTTGCAATTGGAAACAAACAGCATGTGTAGCTTGAAATTTTGGAGATTGGATAGTTAGAGCTTTTCATCTGAATTTTTGCATCAAGATATGATCGTGTTTCTTAACTTCATCTTTTAAATTTCCCACCTTTAAAAAGATTAACCTCAACTTTTCAAGGAAGTATGAACATAGTTCATAATGATAGACACATGTTTATCTGCTTATTTGCTGAAAGTTAAATTAGGAAGTTGCAACGTTAAGTCTGTGAAATCCCATTCTTTAGAAATGAACTTTACTCTTGACCAGCTCAGACTTCTTATTTTTTATTATTTCTTAAAAACCTGAAAGTCAATAATTCTTAAAAATCACACTGAAGTATAATCTAAATGGGCATATACACTGAAGGACTATGTTTTCCTCACAAACTTAATGGAATTTAGGTAGCTCATAAAAACAAATATAGAACTAGAATGAGTAATTTGTTGTTAAAATAAAAACCATTGTCAGATGTAGCTAGAATTTATTACCTATGTTAATATTACTTATGAATAATCAGTTACAAAACAATGGAATCTCTAGGGAATAGTCAGATAATCAAACACCAGAAAATGTTCTTTGTATGCTGTTGAGCCAGAAATGTCCCAGCATCTCAGTAAATAGATGGATCATTAGGCTCAAAAGGTAGCACCATAAATAAATACCTTCTGCTTATATATAATATTGGATAAAAAAGTAAAATCGTGGAGAGGAAATAATGTAAGTTTTTACATTTAGTTGCCATCTATTTATTACCTGTAGGAGTGATATTAATAAAAAACCTAAAAGTTTTGTGAATAAAAATTTTAATCTATTTAGTGATCCCCATAGAAGTGCAAATGATCCCTTCTCTGCCTCTGCTAAATATTAATATCACTCTTTAAATATAGTTTTTCTGTTTCCACATTGATTCTATCATGGCGTTTTTCTTTCTTCTAACATGGAGGAAATTCTCATATGTTTTTGTGGCCTTTAGGCTTCTGAAGCTGTTTTAGGTTTCTTTGTATTTTTCTTTGTATTTATTCATATGTATTTATTTGTATTTAGCTATCATAGTATTTTAAATATCAGGAAAAAAAGTTGGCTCTTTGGGGGAAACTATGATACGTAAGTAGTGATGGAGTAGACCAATTACCATGTGTCAGTCACTGTGTTAATTACTTTGGTGATTTCATCAAATTATTAAATATGTACATAATTATGTGTACACATTTGTATATGTGTAGTGCATAACTATAGGTTTCTTATTCTATGATACTCTAATTTATTATGAATAAATTTGACCCATAATCGCAGAGTACTTCCAGTTATAAATCTCTTTGTCTTGCACATATCACTTAATTTTAACAACGATCTTGTAAGGACAGTTATTATTCTGCCTATTTCACTCATGCAGAAACTGAGACCTAGTGAAGTTCAGCCAGTTGACAAAGGTCACAGAGCTAGAAAGGGGTGGAGATTGTACTAAAGCTTAGGTCCACTGGCTCCTAACTCGGTTTTCCCTTTGTAACAGTGCACTACTTAGAGTTGGTGGTTGTTTTTTTTCCCTCCTTATCAACAGGGCCAGTGCCCTTTCTAACTCTTACCTGCATTGACTAACAAAAAATCTCTCCACACTCATTATTGTCATCCTTACATACTTATTTCCAATAGGTTTTATCCATTTTATGAACCAGGTCAACATCTTTCTATTTATAAAGTCTCTAGAGACTTGTTAATGCTTACCTATATTCCAACCACCTCATCTGGAATCCAGTAGCACTTGTCTTCTCTGTAGTGTCAGAAGTCCTCTAGCCTGCAACATCCTCCATAAAAAAGAGTACTCTTCTACATCTATAACTCATCAATGACCTAATAGGCTGTGCATCTCTTCAACTAGGTTTAACTTCCTTATCAATTATACATATGTGTATATAGTTGTATAAATGATATTAATCGTATACATATGACAGCATTAATACATATGCATATATAATGCATTTCTGCACTTTTGGGGGGGAGTCTCTTTTAATGTTTTACAACAATACAGTAGTATTCAAACAAATTCATTTACTATATTGGACTTATGGTGTAAAGAAAGATGCTGTAAAAGAAACAGATGAGCTGCAAAATATATAATTCCCCAAACCTAGATTCTATATTTTAAAACAGAACAAGTTGTTATGTGGATCCCTTTTGTATTTTGTAAATAAGCTCTTGTGTTTGTGCGATTACATCTATTTGTTGCTCAGTCTAATGGGACCTTACACAGTTTAATGAATCCTGTTGTAAAACTTAGAGAATGTTATCTGGTGTTGACGGATCTGAAGTCTTCATGAAATTTTATCTACTGAAAAAGAACAGATAAGACAGGTTGTCTGAAATTATACCTGGAACATGCAAATGATGGGCTTTTTATATGATAAGGAGGGCAATATCACTCCAGACCAATGACACCAAGTCAGGGAAGCTGTAAAGCAATGAATCCAATCTCTTGCTACCCAAATAAGATCTATGCAGGAAAATTAATAAGTAAATGCCTTCCTTTCATCATGATGGCATTTGGGAGTTTTAAAGCTCTGTAGCCCATTAGTCAGCTTAGTTAATGACTCTGCTTATCCTCTTAATCATGTGCAACACATTGACTGAGCTTCATTTAGTTCAAAGTGCCTTTCAGAAGCCTGAACTGGATCCGAGTTGTGGAAAATCTTACCTTCTCAGAGTATAAAACATATTTAGTTCACATCCTTTATGTTGTATGACATCTTCAGAAAATTTGAAGTGCTTGTAAGTACAGAAAATGAAAATCTGGATAAGGCCCAAATAGGTCACGGTTTCAATGCCTGGCTATTTCCATTACATTCACAGCAAATTCAAATAATAAGAAAGCAAACACAGTACATACAATTTTAATCAAAACCTTTTTCCTTATATAACATTTAAATTTATATAGATCTATATGGTTTGGAAAAAATACTTTAAACTTCATGAAGATACATTGCTGAGTGAAATGTTAGATTGTTTTTTATAGTATGGGGGATATTCAAATTATTCCCCACTCCCATTGAGGTGGCAATAGATTGATGCTGTGTGAGATCAGGGAATTTTAAGCTATTGCACTCAAGTGAAACCCAATAAATTTAAAAAAGTATTTATTCACTGTAAAGTTGAGAAAACCTAATGGTGATCAAGAATTTTGAATAAGTGAATTTGAAACCTATAGATTTTAGAAAGGATATTAGGTGCAATTGTATGGAATTGTCTGATTATTGATTGTTGGCTACTCAAATAACCATGATGAGCATTCCGTAATGTATATAAATGTCAAATCATTATGTTGCACATCTGAAATTAATATAATATTGTATGTTGGTTATACCTCAATTAAAAACAAATAGCAAAATAAATAAAAATAAATAAAATAACATAATAAAACTTCCGTGACTCAAAAATATAGGTACTATTTTCTTTTTTCCATCTTCCTTCTTTCCTTCCCTTTTTTCCAATTACCTTTCTTTCCTAACTCCCCCCTAACTCCTACAACAGCCCAGATATGTCTAATGTGTATTCTTGTCTTCTCTTGTTGATTTACAGGAATTCCTCTAGAAAATAGTTTGGCAAGCTTGTTTCTGTAAAGGACCAGATAATAAATATTTAAAACTTTCTGGAGTATACAACTGTGTCCTAAATACTTAACTGTCGTAACAGCATGAAAGCTGTCATAGGTAATACAGCAGCAAATGAGTGTGTCTGTGTTGCCATCAGATTCTGTTTGCAATAGGCCGTTGGCCAGATTTGACCCACAGGCTACAGCCTGCTGAAACCTAATGTACATAAGGAAAAATCAGTGAGAACAATGTCAAGAATAGTGAGAGAAAAAAGATAGTGAGATAAGCACAAAAATTATCAGAAACTGACAGAGAAAACCCAGAAGTTTAATCGTGGAGTTATGAAAGATAAAATTATAAAATTGATAGAAATGAGTTTAAGAGAATATCTTTGTGATCCAATCCATCAAAGTCATAATGCAAAGAAAGAAAGTGGTCAGCAAACAAAAAACCTGATGAATTCAGACATTTTGTTCAAAGAAAAACATTATAGAAAATTAAAATACTAAGAATTTAACAGGAAAAGATAATTTTAATGAATATAATTAACAAGGGCCTAATATCTAGAACAACAAACTGGTAGTGTCTTAAATGTAATTCATTTTTTACAGAAAAAAAAAAAAAAGAAGAAGGAAAAGTTGGAGAGTAGTTAATTAAATGTCTTTGGACAGTTTTAAAATACCTTTTTTTTTTTTCTGGAGAGTGAAGGTTTTCAAAATTATCAGGAGTTTAAGGCTAAAACAGAAAAGATTCAGATTGAAGAAAATCATACTCCTCAAGTTTTGATAATTTTATCTTCAAAGGAAAGAGAAATATACCCATGTTTAATTCTGACACATTGAGCCTATCAAAGGCCATGATTTAATAGTGATGCCTACATAAACAAGTTACCATGAGGTGGTCAGAATGCAGCTGAAATAACAGAATTATGAAGATAATAACGTGTTGAATTTATTTTTAATTTCAATAAAATATGTATTTATAAAGACTTTATTAGTTTGTTTTTTCATTGAGTATAAGTGAGGATATATGTATGTGAGAATATAAATGAGTGTATATGCATACATATATGTATGTGTGAAATATATTTAGTATATTTTAAATATATACATATGCATTTATTTATGTATGTGCTAATAAGAAAGAGTAAGAAAAACAACTATTAGGGAATCAAAGATAGAGGTAAATAGCAGCTGTAACTAATGTGCTCCAAGATGATGTATTAGTTATAAATCCCAAAGGGAAGAGTTAGCAGTGCAGTCATTATCCCTTGAACTAAAATTTCTAGATGACTGGACTAATTTTAGAGAGATATTGCTAAGATATACATAAGTTGCCAATTATAACAATATAACAATATAAGTAGGTCAATATATCACAAAGACAGAACAATAGGTTAGGTACTTCTGGTCTCATAAAATTCAGAGAAAACATCCTTTCTGGGAAATCTACCAAGACTAAAAAAAATAAAATCTATATGAAAGTAAAGAACTTAAAACACCAGTGATAAAACGAATAAAACTTTATTATAAAAGGAAACTAAATTCCACTTTATATTATCTTCGATAGCAAAAATAGATATTATGACCCAACCAAGAAACAACTGACAAAAACCCAGATCCTGATACCTCAGCCAGTATGAGACTATTTTTCTTCCTTCTTTCCTTCCTTCCTTCCATCCTTTTTTCCTCCCTTCCTCCCTCCCTCCCTTCGTCCCTCCCTCCTTTCCTCCCTCCAATTCCCCCTTTCCTCCCTCCCTTCCACCCTCCATTCCTCCCTTCCCTCCCTCTGTCCATTATCTCTCTCTTTCTCTTACTTCCTTCCTCCCACCCTTCCTTCTTTTCTTCCTGTCTCCCTTTTACTTTTAGGTTTGGTTTGAATATTCAAATCTTATCAAAATGCAAAATTTTTATCTGGTAAATATCCTTTAAATTAAAAAGGTAGCCCTGACAAGTGTAAAAATAAAGAAAAGAATAAAAAAGAGTAATGAAGAAACGTATTTAAATATGTGTAATAAGAACATGCCATCCATTTTACTATGTTTGTACTTTTTTTTTTTTAAAGATTTTATTTATTTATTTGACAGAGAGAGAGAGACAGCGAGAGAGGGAACACAAGCAGGGGGAGTGGGAGAGGGAGAAGCAGGCTTCCCGCGGAGCAGGGAGCCCGATGTGGGGCTCGATCCCAGGACCCTGGGATCACTACCTGAGCCGAAGGCAGACACTTTACAACTGAGCCACCCAGGAGCCCCTGTTTGTACTTTTTAAAAATTTATACAATTTTGTATACTTTGTGTATTGACTACATAAAAACCTGATATATACATATATGAATTGTGATTTTGTATTTTAGAAGCAATTACTTAAATTTTCCATCACTCTAAATATTTGTGGGAATGTGATTAGTTAAATCCGTAAGATTTCCTAAACTCTGGGTAAATACTGAAACTATTTGGAGAAACTGTTAATATTTAAACCATTGTAAAGAAACTAATTTATCAAATTAATAATGTTGATATTTAAAAAGTATGAATAATATCAAGTATCTGTTTCTGAATCCAGCAAATGTTAGTGAATTTTTAAAAAAAATATACAATCTCACCCCTTCTAGCTGCCATCTCGCGTCCCCGCGTGTGTGCACCTAATCTCAGCTGGTCCGCCGGAGACCTTCTGAGCGCCAACCCTGTTCCCCCCGCGCGGTCCCATTTCCGCTCCAACGAGATGAAAGAAACTATCACGAACCAGGAGAAACTCGCCAAACTGTGAGCACAAGTGCGCATTGGTGGGAAAGGAACTGCTCGCCGAAAGAAGGTGGTTCATAGAAGGGCTACAACCGATGATAAAAAGCTTCAGTTCTCCTTAAAGAAGTCAGGGGTGAACAATACCTCGGGTATTGAAGAAGTGAATATGTTCACAGACCAAGGAACGGTGATGCACTCTAACAACCCCAAAGTTCAGGCGTCGCTGGCCGCAACACTGTCACCATTCCAGGCCACGCTGAGACAAAGCAGCTGACAGAAATGCTACCCAGGATCTTAAACCAACTTGGTGCAGACAGTCTGACTAGTTGAAGAAGACTGGCTGAAGCTCTGCCCACACAATCTGTGGGTGGAAAAGCACCACCTGCTACCAGAGAGGGTGACGATGATGAAGTTCCAGATCTTGTGGAGAATTCTGATGGAGCTTCCAAGAATGAAGCAAACTGAATTGAGTCAACTTCTGAAGAAGATAAAACTTGAAGTAGTTAACTGGGAGCTGCTATTTTATATTATGACTGCTTTTTAAAATTTTGTTCATGGATCTGATAAAATCTAGATCTCTAATATTTTTTAAGCCCAAGCCCCTTGGACACAGCAGCTCTTTTCAGTTTCTGCTTATACACAATTCATTCTTTGCAGCTAATTAAGCTGAAGAAACCTGGGAATAAAGTTTGAAACAAGGTTAATAAAGTTCTTTGCCTAGGGAGAAAAAAAAAATATATATATATATATATATGTATATATATATAAAATCTCCCCAAATCTCAAATTCAAGCACCCTAGACTCTCTCCATCTCTGATCTTCTCAGGTAACTTATTCTAGAAACTACATTGCAGTAATTCTTCATCCTATGGGGAGCTCCAGCCGGTAGATACTAGCAGTTTTTCTTTGCCCATAATCCCTAAATCCTCAATTTCTTCCTTACCTAGATTTGATTCCATGGTGCATCATTAATAATTCTCATCTCTCTTCTGACACCCTCTGCCACACTAGACTGTAAAATTGCACCGTTCTCAAACTCAGCGCTTCACCTATCCACTGTTCGCACAAACAGCTAAACCTGGATGGAATAGAATACATCCTGCAGTGAGTTCCTGAACTTTATATAACATGTTTCATGTAATTCCCAAACTGTTCACACTGGATATATTTGTCAAGTCAATTTCATCTCTCAATTTTAAAAATAGAAGTTTTACATCTTTTTTTTTTTTGTCTTCTTAAACATTTCTGTACCCCTCTGCTTCTTTATACTGCAGAGGTTTTTCAATCTGGTATTCGTAAGGCTTCTGGGGTCTTTGGAGGAAATTCAGGTTTTCATAAACTTGACTGAAAAAATAAAATAGAAAATGTTGACTAATATCTAACTAAAACTTAACTTTCCCTTTAACTGTAAATATAGACAACAAACCATTGTTGTTTTAATGAAGTCTGTGACTTTGTCATCAATAGAAAATTCATATATTAGTTGTTACAACAAACATTTTGAATTATGTATATTTTTATTACTACTTCTAAGTAATTTAGCTTTAAAATCTGCTCAGCCCTGTAACTTAATACACATTAATTTTTAAAAATGCATTCATTATTATGTAAAATTAGTCCCTATTAACATTTTGGAAACTATTCAGTAATTTTTCAGTATAACTGGTTTTCTTGTAATCTTACGTATTTTATTTTATGAATTTGTGAGAAGGAGTGTACCAGAGTACTAAAAGATCCATCACACACACACATGCGCACACACACAAAATTAAGATTTTTTTGACTGCTGACCTAAATTCTTAATTCACAGAAACAAAACAGAAGTGAGTTATTTCATCTTTATCCTCAGAATCTATTCATCTATTTGATCCTGTGTCTTTATTTTCCACTTTATTTCCAGTTAAAATGATGACTCTGTACTAGTTACTAAGGTCAAACATTTCATTTATGCATGGTATTCTCTTCTCTCACCTGCTTAAGAAATCTGTCCTTGAATGGATACCCTGTTTCTTCTGCATCAACTTTTTCTTCCTTACAAGCTGATAGAAATGCATCAACAATGAAAGGGGCTTTCATATCTTTTATATTAGAAATTAATAAATATTCTTTAATAAATATGCCAATGATCCTTGTCTATTCTTAATCTCCTTCAATTTTTGCAAGGCACTTACTTCCGGATATTATGTAGTTTTTTGCCTAAGGCCTGTGTTCCTCACTAGAATACAATCCTTGAGGGCAGGACTTTTGTCTGTTTTATTCACCATGATCCTTGAGCCTAGGTAATGGTGGGAACTCAATAAATATTCAGATAGAGGATTTAATATAAAAAGGAACCTGCAATAGTAGGCAGGAAAGTCAGATTTTCCCAGGATAGGATATGTTTAGTGATTATAGACTTGGAACCACAGTAACATCGGAATATTACTTACTAAGAATGTCTGGGATCTAGAATATATTTACAAGAAAAATTCTATCGTAATAAGAATGGGCCATTGTTAAAGGGTGAAATATTAATCTCCAGAAAAAGAGAGACAAAGAATGGTTGATGATCAGATATGAATGCCGGAATACCATATGTAGCCCAATTGCTAAATAATGCTGTAACACTCAGTAACGGGGCCAGTGTCATGATTATGAGCATGTGGCCTGAGAAATCTGCTGTGCTTTGGCCTTAGAGGGGTCCCAGGCTTGGTTTAAATGCTCTCTTCTGTTACTTGAAATCCTAATAATTTTTGAGGAAGGGGCCTTGCATTTCATTTTGATTTTCAAGGTAATGTAGCCAGTCCTCCTTGCAAATAGGAAATTACACATTTAATTTATGCAATCTTTGGTTAGCCAGAGAAATAGAATACAATAATTATTCTTACTTCGAATTTGTATTACACATATGCTAGGTGTTAGATTTCTCTAGTATGTCCAAGTTTTATTTTTACAGTAAGCTGTTGTAAGATTTTATTTTGTACAGCATATTGGTAAATTTGTCAAGTAATAAGATGATTACTTAAAATGCTTACTCAGATCTTTTATATGCCTATATCAGAATTTTAGTTAAGAATACAATTAAATTTAGTTTCACTACAGAGTTTAAAGGTTTAAGATTTTTTAAAATAGAATTATTCAAAATATGAACTTACTAAACAAAATTTCTAAGTGATTTTTTTTCTTTCAGAGGTAATATGCCTATTCATTGAGTAGATTAATTTTATTTTACATATGAATTTTGCTTTTATTGTGCCTAAAGCTTTTCCAGCTAATCACAAAATTATTGTAGTAAAAAAACTTACCATAATTTTTAACATGTTTAATAACCTTTTTACATTTAGAAGTTACCATTTTTGTTAACTGTGATTTATAAAAATTCTGAGTTACCTTAGTACCACTATATGTCTCAGGAACCAAAAAAAAAAAAAAAAAGAAAGAAAGAAAGAAAATAATTTAGTAGTTCCACTGGCTTTGGAAACCTATAAAACCTAAAATACAACATTAACATATAAAAAATGTTGTATATACAAAAAAAGAGTTGCACACAAATAAATTAGCAAATTGAAAAATATCACATGATAATGCAGACCTACACACTTTTTGGAAGATGTATTCAAGATATGTCTTTCCTTGGTTTTGATCTTAATATAAATCACAGGAAAGAAAAAATTAAACATCTTTCTGTATTACAGTTTTATATCCTGGGAATTTGTACTAGTCTGAGACTCAGATAGTAAGTCAAGTCAGATTCTAGGCCTAACTCTGTCATTTACCAGTTTTATGAATAGGAAGATACTCTTAACTTCTTTGAGTGTTGACATTGAGATTATTATTTATGAAAAGTGAGTTTTTTACCTGAACTTCTGTACAGGGAGCCTAAATGTAAGTATTCAAATCCTTATAGATTAAGCAAGATGAAAAAGAAGTCAAGGGCACTTGATACGATGAGCACTGGGTGTTGTATGTAACTGATATCACTGAATCCTACTCCTGAAACTAACATTGCACTGTATGTTAACTAACTAGAATTTAAATTAAAATTTGAAAAAAAAAAGAAAAGTCATTCACAACTGTGCTTTCATGAAAACGTCCTCTATGTTAAATTTTAATCATTTAAAAATTTTTAAAATCATTTTACTAATTCTTAAATTATGAAACAGTATCCAAATGTAACTATGTAAATCCTAAATTCTTACATATCAATGGTTGTTTGATAATCATCTTTTTATCCTTAGGGCAAGGTTCATTGCCTTGCAATGGGAGGTTCTCAATACATTTACTCCTCAAAGATGAATATGCTATTCATTGTTTGGTCCACCAGGAAACATAAGTATATTAATCCCCATTCCCAAGGGCAATAAAGCAGCTTGGAGGGTTTCTGTTTTGCTATATGAAATCCTAAAGTCTTGCTTTCTGTCCATATGTAATTTATGAAACTCAAAATGAATTGTCTGGCTAGGCTTATTTTAATTGATTATATCTTTTCAACCAAATCAAACATAACAGTTAGCATTATAAGAGCACAATGTTAAAATCATATTGGCCAAGCAATCCACAGTTTAAATAGTAAAATTTTATGGTAATAACTTTAATATTGTCTAGAATTATAGTGACTAAAATGTCCATTTTAAACTATACTAGTAGTAGAAACATTTAGAAAAATATGGTTGCACATATATGCACATTATGGCAACATAAGCTTATGAATTTAATGAGCTAAAGAACTTTTATGGAATCTACCATTTATTTGTTTATTCAAAAACTGGTGTGTGTGTGTGTCTGTGTGTGTGTGAGCATGCGTGCATGCTTACTATTCATCATATATTCCACTAAGTTATGTGGAGATAACAATAGATATGATTGCATATAATCAGGTGTCATCAGCTGAATGGAAAACCCAAAAAAAGATTAATCCATATCCTAATTTCCAGAAACTGTGACTATTGCCTTCTGTGGGAAAAAATATTAGCTTATATAGTAAAAGAAGTGATCAAACTACAGATTTTGAGAACTGGAGCTTATCCTGGATTATTAAGGTGACCTCTAAATCCAATAATAAGTGTCCTTATAAGAGTGGGCAGAAGGACATCTGACAGACTGAAGAAGAGATGGCCATGAGATAGAAGCAGAGAATAGAATGATGTGACCACAAACCAAGGAATGACAAGAGCCACCAGAAGCTGGAAGAAAACAAGGAATTGAATTTCCTCCAGATACGCTAGGAGTCATGCTGACACCTTGATTTCAGAATTCTGGCCTCAAGAACTATGAGAGAATAAATTTCTGTTGTTTTATGTCTCTAAGTTTGTGGTACTTAGTGTTTTTTATTTTTAAGATTTTATTTATTTATTCACAAAAGAGAGAGAGAGGTATAGGGAGAAGCAGGCTCCCCGAGGTGCAGGGAGCCCAACACGGGACTAGATCCCAGGACCCCAGGATCATGACCTGAGCCGAAGACAGACATTAACTGACTGACACACCCATGTGCCATGTGGTACTTTGTTACAGCAGCCCTAGGAAACTAATATGCCAGGTTATCAAAATGTCTTCTGAGAACATATAAGAACATTCAGTTCAGTCATAGGGATCATGTGAAGCTTTTTGGTGGAGGTAACATCACACCTACTTTGAGATTTATACATTTCATATGATCTATGTCTCTTCCTTGAGCATCATTTAAGAGTTTTCATTGGAGATGGAAAAGGACTGTTCAGAAATAACTTAGTATCATTCTAATATTATGATTCCCAAGCTCCAGAAATTTTTTTTTTTTTTTTTAAGATTTTATTTATTTATTTGAAAGAGAGAGACACAGCGAGAGCAGGAACACAAGCAGGGGGAGTGGGAGAGGGAGAAGCAGGCTTCCCACCGAGCAGGGAGCCCAATGCGGGGCTCGATCCCAGGACCTGGAATCATGACCTGAGCCGAAGGCAGACGCTTAACGACTGAGCCACTCAGGCGCCCCCCAAGCTCCAGAAAATTTAAGAATCACCTGGAAAACTTTTTTAATGGAAAAAAGTCTAGAATCTACCCATATCTATAAATCAAAATCACTGAAAGTGAGATTCTGTGATATATCTTTTAAAAGTAAATATCAGAGATATATCTCAAGAATCAGATATGCTCAGGTCTTTGTATAATTACTTGGGACAGTGCCCCACTTAGCTTGGGCAAACATCTCCTCTGACCCAGGTCTTGAACTCTGGAATTCCTCCTTTATATTTTTGAAGTTTCCCTGAGGTAAGCTGGACTGGTCAGGCTACCAGTGCCATTTTGGTGGAATTCACTTAGTTCAGAGTGGGACCTGAGTGGGCTCTTTGCCCTGTTTCTTCCCTTTGGGTTGCTCTGGGATTGTCTCTGCTCCAGGCAGGAAGCCTGGTCCTAGAATCACTGTAATTAGCCCAAGTGGTATGATATTATGTGTTAGCTAAGAATGATGGGCTATCAAAGCTCAACCACTAACCCTTGACTTGAGCCACATGTGTGAGTCTCTGTATGGGCTCTAACCTGTCCATGTTTCAACCCTGGTGTCACCTCTGCTAAAGCTCCCAAGGATTGCATGGGTGGTGGCCGGTATCCTATACCTTGTGCATCCTGTGCTCCTGCCCCTCCAGGGTGATCCCCTCCCCTCTTAACACGCTCCAGGCACATGTCAGATAGTCCTTTAGGGTGATGTGTTCCCATTTGTGCAAGGAATATCCACTGGCACAGGTTTAAAACAGAGGAGGTAAATTCATCAGAGTCAAGAGAGGTCATCCACTGGAATGGAGTTGTTCTTCTCACTCTCACGAAGGCCATTCCTCTGAACTTTCTGCTGGAGGCCACATTCTAGGAGTGCAGAGAATATAGCCTAGTGAGTTCAGGAGAAGACATGATTGGAAGTTCTGTTGTTTTACCTTTATGCTATAAAATTCCATTGGCAAATTTAACATAAAGAGAAAATGAATCATCTTTCATATTCTTTAGCATATTTTTGAAAAGACTTGCTAACAACCTTTGAGAGAGTCACTGAAAGCAAGTATTCACTGTACGATGGACCACGCACTGTCACAAGTATCACTAAAAGTATTAAAAATGGCATTAGGGAACTGCATTGGCAGGAAAATTTATATTGCTTCAATAAAGATTCAAAAAAATGGCAATGTGATTAATAATTTGCTACTTTGTTTTATGGTAGGAAATAGGAAATTATTTAGGAACAGTGAACTTAATAATAAGGAAAAAGAAGAGATGATTTTTGGATCTGAATAATATGAGGAGGGACCTGGGCCCATGCACTAATTAGACAGTAAGATTAAGAAAGATGAAAGTACTATTTTATTCTAAGTCACTGATAAATTTCCATGTCTACCATGGACCAATTGATTTTGTTATACATGTGTTCATCAATTTACACAAAGTATCCCATTTAAAAACACTTGTTTTGAGCCCTTCATACCTGGGAGCAGTCCAATTTGGGGAAGGACTGCTTTAATTCCAGGGCCAGTTACACAATTTGCTGGGCCTATTCCCATAGGAAAATATCAGGTCCTGTGTTAAAATATTATTACAGATTTCAGGATGGCAATGGAGCAGAGCATTAAACCAAGCAGTGCGCCTTTCTAAAGGCACAGTACTTAATACCCATGCAGCTGCCCCTGAACTGCACAATCATACAGAAGCTTTTCACATCTTGTTCCTTTGTTCCCCCACCACACCCCATATTTGGAAAAGACTAAAATTGTGACTTCTGGAAATGAGTTCTCAGTTTTTCACCTACAGACATTGTATCTAAATTTTAAGATTGATTACTAATGTTACTAATCCCAGGATATTTTTACTGATGTGCTCAATCATACAAAAGTATCTCTCTTCCTTATGCGTCTATGGTTTATTTTGTGGTGGGGAGTAGATTTTGTCTGCAAGATTGAATTAAATAAGATGTGGCCCATGTCCTCATATTTTTTATTAAGTTGGGGGATAATCACAGCTTATATTACATATAAAATATATTCTATATCTCAGATTATTAGGAGACAATTATTAGATATATTAGAGAATAATTTCTTTTAACAGTGTGATTCAAACTGAGGTAAGTGTTCAAAGAAAGAAATGGTCAGAGTAGCCAGGACTAATAGAAATAATACCAAACTGGATCCTGGTAAGTAGAAATCACTCAAAAACAGATCATCAAGGAGATTTGGGAATCCTGAGAAACAGGTAGAAGATTTAAGCCCTAATGTGGTAGAAAGTACAAGGATATCGGAGTCTTACTAAATTGTTGAACAAGGAAATTGCTTGACAACAATGGTATGATCAGAATAACTTGAGAGTGGAATCCAGTATGGCAGAGGTGATTGGAGCAAGATAAAGGATGGTGGAGGTATAGGGGAAGATACACCGTTTCTGAAAGAAAGTGGTGCAGCTATGGACTAGGATAGTTGGTAGAAATGTATAGGTAAAGACAAAACTAAGTGAATTTCCAAGAACAAACATGACAGGATATGGTAACATTTAGGTATAAGGAAATATTAAAATGATGAACCAGCAAATGCATAGCCTCAGCATAGCTACATGGATTCTTCTTAGATTTCCTCAAACATAAGGAAATTTCAGTATTTCCTCAAATGTCCTTAAATTAGCTGGGACTTTCCCTGTTGTACCATCCAGGGTATTAATTATTATGGACCATCTAAAAATTATGTATTTTAATATTGGTTTCATACACTTGATTTTTGAGTCTAAATACCAGCACTTTTCAATGAAAGTTAAAATCTACTATCCCAAAAGAGCATATTGTTTTAGTTTTAAAGTGCCTAAGAAAGCATATAATGCATATTTTAAAATTAAATATAAAGTAATAAGAGTTTTAGTAACTTCATTGCATGTAAACTGGAGTATAAATATAAAAAAAAAATCAATGCAACTTAAGAGTAATTTATGCTTATACAATTATTGGGTTTTGCTCTTAGAATATTTTAGTTGCTAGCTTTGAATCTGAAAAGCTATCTCCAGTTAAATTTAATATCGATTATTAAAAGAATATATTGAAATGTAGTACATATGTATAAAAAAGTAAACTGTGTCACCATTAAATTATATTAGTTTTGTTCAAACAATTATATTCTAATTAAAAGACATTGTATTTTTATTCACAGAAGGACCAAAAAATATGTTTATATAGTGTCTTGGCATAGATCAAAAGATTTCACAATTTATTCAGCCCTCAGTGATATGTTTTGATGACTTTACATTTTAGTCATAACATTTCTCTAAAACACAACTGCAATTATTACCCCCCCCAAAAAAGGTCCTAAAAAATTCTTTACATGTGCTAATTCTTGCCATTATGCTGATTTTAGAAAGACTTTAAAGATAATGGATTTAAGTGATATATTTAAATTGTACCCTTTATCAAACTTGTTCACAATCACAACATAGAAAAGAAAAATACAAAATTACAACAAAAATGAAAATATTAAATAAGTAGGACTTTCCAGAAATATTAGAGAATAACACTGTTACATGTAACTATTTTAATTAAAGGTCATAAGAGAGAGATGCCCAGAAGGTCAACATAATGAGACTGTATTAAGCTATTGCAGCACAGGGATTCCTAAGAAAGCGATGACCCTGGGAAGTGTTCTTCCCATTTTAAATAAAGCTCCATATGCCTTAAATCTGGGAACTCTCATCAGGAGTATACTGCCTGGCTTCAATTGTCATTATATGGCAGAGGGAGAAAAGGGATTTCTGAGGGAGCCAGAGCCCAAACTATTAAGAGCTTTATAGAGTAAAGGCAACATCTTTGAATTGCAATTTTAAGCAAATGGGTAGGCAGTGCAGGCTGTGGAAAATTGGTATTATGCACTCCCTGTGGCTTGTACCACTTAGTTGCTGAGCCGCAGAATTTAGCCTAGCTAGAAGCTTCTGGGTGGCATTGAAGGCTGGGACTATACTAAGGGAAATAAAGCCTATGTTCATCCAAGCATACCTTCAACACAAACTTTACAATCATTTGGATGAGTGCAATGCACAGTTGAAGGGAAAGCTCAACAATTGGAGTCAGGGAACAGAGAAAAAGTTGGAAGTTGAAGCCTTACCCTCAACTCACTTTGGCTTTCACTAAATAATTCTTATATGAGCAGATGTTAAAGAGAGGAATGACAACATATAGATTTTGCTCCCAATGAAAGAGAAGAATTGTTTCTTCATTATGAAAGAATCCTATATCTCGTAGGGGATCATAAGATGAAACTATTTGTGAACTACTCTTTTATATAGTCTCTCAGGTCCAGTTCTCCACTTGACATGTACAGATTTCATTACTGGTCAAGTCATTTGTTTCATACGGTAAATGGTACACAAAAAGTTCTGCGGCAAATAATAAACCCTTTGATGTATTTCTAGCTTGATGGTACTATTGCCTCATTCTTTCAATCCTAACATTGTTTGCATTTTCTAAAACTTCCGTACTCTCAAATTACCCTCTGCAACCCAACACTTTCTATCGATCACACACAAAATAAAAGCATCATTCTTTCCAAGGTTTTTGACATTTTATTTTATTTTTTTATTTTTATTTTTTTTAAGATTCTATTTATTTATTTGAGACAGAGAGAATAAGAGAGAGAGAGCACATGAGAGGGGAGAGGGTCAGAGGGAGAAGCAGCCTCCCTGCTGAGCAGGGAGCCCGATGTGGGACTCGATCCAGGGACTCCAGGATCATGACCTGAGCCGAAGGCAGTCGCTTAACCAACTGAGCCACCCAGGCGCCCTTGACATTTTAAATATAAATAATTGATTAGAATTGTATTGGTTCAAGGAAAAGAGATTTCAGATTTCATCTTATTACCATCCTTTGTGAAGAAACTGTATAGAATATTTAGTCAATTCCAATTAGGTAGCCGCCCTGCTAAATGTAGGTAAGATTCTGATTTATATTTCCTATGTATTTTTAAAGACTGTCTCTCTCAGTAATTTATTTTTTGATTTTATTGGATCAAAAGGTGGCATAAACATTTGAAGTGGTCAGGTCAGATTAGAAAGTGATAATAAGGATTCAGATAAGCTACTTTCCCTCCATGCTGTTGGTAAAAGAACATAAAAGTAATACAAAGATAATAAACCAAAATCCTGCATCAGTTTCCGACCTTAGTGGCAGCTCTCCACCATAGTCCTTGTTCCTCATGGAAAGACTTCCACTCTTTAGTTGCCTTAGTTCCCTGCAGAGTAAGGAATATAACAGGTTAGAGAGATCAGGAAGCATAGGCTTATTGCTGCATGGGGAGAAGATGACCTTGCCAATCCACCCAACTCACACAAGCAAATAGTCCCAGTGCCACTTACATACTCCTACTTGTGATTCTGTGAAGCATGCTCATCACCTACCACACCACAGGAGAGAGACACTATCAAAAGGAATAGTCTCTGTTCCTTTTTCTTGGATGAGGTACTTTGTTATAGCTGAAATGTAGCAGTAGTGTGATTTACTGCTGCCCACATTTCATTCTTTTAGTATTTTATTTATTCAGCTAGTACTTTTAGGGGTGCTCTATTAGATTTTTAAAAACCATCCCTTTTATTAGTACTAGCATGACTACTACCATTGCATCTACTACCCTTAGTACTATTAATAATTGTTGAAATTTAATAATGATACAGGTGATGCAACAATAGGCATTCTTCCAGGCATTCTGCGAATCACTTCACATTTATTAACTCATTCCTTTCTAACAGCAATGCTATGGTATATGAGGTGTTAATGTGACCATTTTACAGAAGAATTAAGCTTAAAGAGGCTCAGTAACATGCCCAAAGACACATGTATTGAACATGGTAAAAATGGGAGTATGACTTCATTTATCTTCCGTGAATCCTAAGCTAACAAGCTTTACTTCTACATGGTTCCACTCCTGTCGATGAATAAATTATGCCTTACTCTCAAAAAAATAAGTTTTATTAGGGAGCTATATAGTTAAAAAAAGGAATATAATAATACCATTTAAGTACTAATGAAGATACAAAGTTAAAGCACTGCTCGGAGTGCAAGAGTTAAGACAAACTATAAATTGTCCTAAAAGATAGGAAATATTTTCTTGAAAATATGACCTTTATGCAATACCATGGCCAGGAAGTGACCAAGTGAAAAAATTGACAATGTTATTGGAAAAAGCTTGTACAAAAATATAACTGTGAAAATGGAATGATATTCTTGAGGAATGTAACATATATAGATAAGGACTGGATCATAAAATGCCTATGTGTCAGGTTCAGGAATTTAGATAATACTCTTTTCTAAAGGCAATGGAAAGTTCTTCAAAGCTTTTCTAAAAGAGTAAAATGGTTTCTACACATGTGAAGCCTTTTGGGACAAGATAATTAAAATATAAGACACAGTCTTTGGCTTAAAAAAATTAGCATAGGAGGAAAAAGAACAATGGTAAAATAATTTCAACCTATTTATAAAAATTATATTTAACTATAGAGTTCTGATTAATTCAATAGGAATGTGTAGTAAATGACCAATAATGACAGGAAGAAGGCAAGCTTCAAGAATAAGGTCACAATTAATGGGAAATATTTTTTTTTTCAGTTGGAACCTAATTGTGAAAAGCTTAGAATCAGCTAGATGACCCTTAACAGTAAATTATTGTAAATTCTTAAGGCAAAGAGTGATGAGTTGTGGACAATGGTTCTGGAACTTTGGTTTGGTGTTGGTCTGTGGAGCAGAAGTTATTGATGTTCTGCCCCTGAGTTCTTGTACATTGCAGTGCATGGGGAACTCTTAAAAGTACCTGAGGGATTTCTAGTGAGACTGGAGCTGCTTTGCCTTTATAGTTAGCAAGCTGGAATAACCAGAAACTTAATTACGGCCCTGCCTTTGAAGCAGCCATCAAACAATGACTGAGAAGAGCTGGTATGTGAAGTCTTCAGATAATTCTGTAATGAGGTAATTCTATTTACACTACTCACTCCCAGAATCCTGGCAAGATTATTCATTGGTTACCCACAACTGACTTGATAACACACCCTTTATTGACTACTTTCTTTCACTTTCTCTGTTTCCTACACTCCTGTGAGTGATACCTGGTTGCCTATAATTGAATCCTGTCTCAAGACCTATCTGAGAGAACATAAACTAAGACAATATATAATATATGGAGACAGAGATCTTCAACAGCGGTAATTTAGGTTAGAGGCCCTTTTAAAAACCTGTTAAAATTTTTAGACTCACTGCCTAAAAATATGTGCACATGCATACACACATAGTCATTTATGCATTAATTCATCTAATAATTGTTCATTGATTTCCTACAATAAGCCAGACACTATTATTCTAGGTCATCTGTGTATATTAGAGAAGTTCTTATAAAACTTATATGTAGACATACACATTTTTATGATTTTATTTTGTCCTTGATTATACTGAAGTCCAAACATGACTATGGACCTCAGATTTAGAATCCCTGAAGAAGGTAGATGGAGACATAAATGTGAAAAAATAGACTCAAGAATCACAAAAGTAACTATGGGAATTGAGCAAAACAATAGGAGAATGAGAGAATCAGATGATACAACAATAGGCATTATCTTTACTGTGGAAAGAAAAATTAACAAGAGCCTATCAAGGATGTTTGTTTAAAAAAATGGGTGATTGAAGGGTACCTGGGTGGCTCAGTTGTTAACCGTCTGCCTTCGGTTCAGGTCCTGATCGAGCCCACATCCGGCTCCCTGCTTGGCAGGAAGCCTGTTTCTCCCTCTCCACTTCCCCTGCTTGTGTTCCTGCTCTCGCTATCTCTGTCTCTGTCAAATAAATAAATAAAATCTTAAAAAAAAAAAAAAAAAGGTGATTGAAGCTGGTAGGCTTACTGCACTGAAATGATGGTCTGACTATTGGGCCAGAGTCTAAGTCATTGAAACTTTGATGTGAGAGCACCTGAGGATGTCTGTGGTAGCTAGTTTTCTAATGAAGCATATATCTCAGGATTTGTGCCCTTATACAGTCCCTTTCCACCTTGAATTGGCTCTGTTCCTGTAACTTTTATAAACCAATAGAATGTGGTGAAAGTGGCATTGTACAAGTTTGGGGACTAAGCCATAAGAAGTTTTGAGAACTTCTTTGGCACACTTTGGAATACTGAGCCACCATGTTAGAAGTCCAGTTACCCTGCTAGAGAGACAATGTGGAAAGAAAATACTGAAAATCACACAGAGAGAGAAAGAGAGAGAGAGAATGAGTCTTAGGATAACAGTGAGAGAGAGAAGGATTCTGGTTTACACCTGCTATTCCTGACAAGATATCAGATATATGAGTGAGCCATCATCTTGCATGTCTTTGACTTGCAAGCCCCCAGATAATTGTAGTTCCAGATGATATCATGAGGAATACAAAAACTTCCCAATTTAGTTCATTAAGCCATGGAGTTCGTGAGAGATCAATACATAGTTTTGCATTAAGCATTAAGTTTTGTGTAAGAAGCAAACAGAGAGCTATTTAGCTCCAAAGTTGGGTCATTTCTTCTGGAGAACGAAGGATGACTCAGTGTGAAGCCATTAGCCAAAGACCTGGAGCATAATCTATAGAGATTCCTTACCTCCTGAATAGTGGAATTTTTTGCATGCACGTTAGTGACTTTAAGGTTACAGTGGATAAGTCACTGGTATAGTTTTCTATACTCCCTGCCCCTTTTAAATGTAAGTGTCTATTGTAGTTCTGGTCTCTATGTTATCTCACCATTGTACGTGCTATGTGTGTGTTTGGGGAGATGGCACAGATGACTTGTCTTTTTAGGTCATAGATCTTCAGCTAAAAAGGTATCACAGTAAGGAAACCTCATCTACAACTGGATTTATTTCAGATGATGAGCTTCTAAATCTGATGGCATAAAGGAAGGGAACTTGGGTGGGGTGTACTTGGCATATAAGAGGAATGTGAATCATTAGGGATCAGAGGGAGGATTATAGTCTCCAAAGGTGATCTCTCAATAAATCATATCTTCTGTATTAATGCTGTTATGTAGTTATTTGCCACATTCAATCCGGGCTGTCTGTAGACTTTAACTATC
Organism: Phoca vitulina; assembly: GCF_004348235.1. NCBI lineage: Eukaryota > Metazoa > Chordata > Mammalia > Carnivora > Phocidae > Phoca > Phoca vitulina. The sequence continues at coordinate 40,424,005 of NW_022589708.1, read as the reverse complement.
AGTGTGGCAGAAATGTTGCTCTGCCAATTTTGTACTGTAGCTTTAAGAAAGCCTGATACAAGGCACCTGAGTGGCTCAGTGGGCTAAATGGTTAAGTGTCTGCCTTTGGCTCAGGTCCTGATCCCAGGGTCCTGACATTGAGCCCTGCATGAGTAGGGAGCCTGCTTCTCCCTCTCCCTCTGCCCCCCCACTAATGCTTGCTCTCTCTTTCTCTAGTGCTCTTTCTCTCAAATAAAAAATCTGAAAAAAAAAAAAAAAAAAAAAGCCTGATAGGCTTTGTTTATTCATTTTTTGGGTGGTGTATAAGAAGTCTGGCTATTCATTTGGAATACTCAACTGAAAAGGACATGTAGAAGGGAGAAGTGAATATCTTCACAGAGAAAAGCCTAACTCTACCATTTTTCCAGCTATTCCAGGCATTCCAGTGACCCAGCTGAACCAATATTCCAGCTATGCCCCTCAAGTTTCCAAATGGCTACAGCCCCATCCAACAAAAGCTGAGTGGAAGACCTGTCCAGCTGAGTCTGGTCAACCCACAGAATCAATCAAGAGATGATGAAAAGTTTTTTATTTTAAGTTGCTAAGTTTTGAGGGGTTTTGTTGCAGGAATATATATCTGAAAATGTCTTACCTGTTTTGGAGATTACTTCACTTCCTGTCCTGAAATAGTATGTCTTGTTCAACAACTACTTTTTGAGTTCTACTCCCTTTGGGTCTATCTGGATGTAACTTCTTTTAGCATACATATGAAATTAAAAAAATTTTCTCTCCTAATCATTTTCTAAAACCAAGATGTTATAGTGAATGGCCTACAACTGCTTTTTCCAAACTAACGCTGTTCGCTAAGTTGCTTTTCCTGTACAAGAATTCCTAAAGGAGGGGCGCCTGGGTGGCTCAGTCGTTAAGCGTCTGCCTTCGGCTCAGGTCATGATCTCAGGGTCCTGGGATCGAGCCCCGCATCTGGCTCCCTGCTCAGCAGGAAGCCTGCTTCTCCCTCTCCCACTCTCCCTGCTTGTGTTCCTGCTCTCGCTGTGTTTCTCTCTGTCAAATAAATAAATAAAAATTAAAAAAAAAAAAAAAAAAGAATTCCTAAAGGAATCATTCTTTTGATGAAGCCTAATCAGCCAGAGGCCATCAAAATCAAGCCTGTAGTTTAAAAGGATCATATTTATTGACTTGCTGAAAGTGACATATTTCAAGTATACAATACAATATTGTTAAATACAGTCGCCATGCTATATATTACATCTTCAGAACTTAATTATCTTAACTAATTTAATTTTAAATTCATAAATTAATCCAACAAGTATATTTTGAGTATCTACTAGGTTATGTTTAGAGGTTTTCAAATAATGGATAATGTTGTTGACACATAAAACTTTTATCTCTTTATTCCAGTTCATTTCTTTTTTCAATTAGCTAAGCTACTTACTCTAACTATATGATTGCTTAAAGTACAGTAGGTCAAATTGTGTGTACTAATTTAGAAAATCCTAAAACTCAAGGAAATTTGGTAGAATTACTTCTAAGCATGCATAGCAGATGCGATGTAAATATGGATGTAATCATTCTCAAGTACTAGAACCTTTTTCACAGTCTTTGACTACAAAGTAGAAAATTATCACATACCATATGGTCTGTGTTATAACTATATGGCAGCTTCTCTAATGTAAATTGTTCAAGGTCAGTCTTTGTGTAAGCTCCCTAATGTGCAAAATCTAACATAGGCTTAACATTACCATATAAAGACAATTAGCATTGTTTGTATCAGACAACTGCAAAACAAAGTTCTAAATCTCATGCATGATTTCCATAATGTATTCATCGTTAATATTAAAATGAGTATTAAAAATTTTAAATTTTCAGAAAAATGGAGTTTTATTTAATCAAAAATCAGTTTCTGAATGACACTGGACTGATAATTTTAATTTCTTCTACATCTTTGTTTCATATTTAAAGCAAATAGGTAATTTCTCTTTTCTGTCCAGAGTATTTATGTCAAAACTGTGGTTAAGCAATTCTCTTATGTGTTTTGGAGATACGCCTTATTTGAAGGAAGGTTTTATGCATCAACCTTTACCAGATGTGTTTCATTTCTACTTAGGACTTTAAAAGTATATATATATATATACTTTTGTATTTGGGGATGATTAAAAGTGTATATATACTTTGTATTTGGAGATGATTTAAATAGAATATGAGTGAAAATTTTAAGTTTAACTTTTCTTCTTTTCCCTGAATTGTTGGCCATCTCTTTTATATTAAATCTGTGCCTATGGTACAGTAAATAACTGATAATGTCTACAAAATTATTGACAATATAGTAGTTACTTCTAAATAAATAAATAAGCAATCTGCTTAATGTCCTGAAGAGAAAATGATGGGTTGACTTAAATGCTCAATTAAAACAAGTAATTGTTTTGTTTTGTTATAGAAACATCTAAATTATTGTGTTATTAAAATCAGTGTGTAAAAGAAAGAAAATGAGTAGTAAAACAACAATGACGCTGGTGGAATATGTGATGGGATAAGAATCAGTATCATACTTACCAACACCAGTGGTTGTTAGAAGACAACAAAATATGTGCTTTAGGTTTCTGATAGAAAAGGAACCTAGTGTTAACATTCCACTATTTATCAACTTTGGACATTCAAGACCTCACAAACTTCACCTCTCACAAATATTTTAGGAAATTCTTTAGGATGTACTTTATCAAAATGGGATACTAAACCAAAGCAGCGGAAGATATAGAATCCAAAATATAGAATATTTTACCCAGTGAGGATAGGAAGTCACATGTTGACACCTCTGCAGGAGGACAGAAGATATTTCTTTCAAACTGGACTAGGGAGGGGACTCCAAGAGATACATAGCTTTCATGGGAAAAGAGTTCTTATGAAATACTATCCCCCAAATTAGGAACAAGTTCATGAAGTGACAAAGTAAAAAAAGGAAAGCAATTATGGTTAAAGAATACAAATGTTTGGGTCAAAATTATTGAATTTTATGAAACCAGATGAACCAAGAAATAAATCAAATTAGAGAATTCAGAAATTTGTAAGTTGTTGAAAATCTCAGATAATAAATAGTGCTTTTGAAAACAGTTAAGCATGAAGTTTGGGAAGAAGGGGTTAATAGGTCTTTTCTCCAGGCTCAGAGATGCTTGGGGACTTGCTTTTTATTCTAATCTTCCCTCTAATCCTAACTCAAGGTATTTATACCAGCACTGAGGGAACTACTTGGATTACTATATATTGACCTCACTCTGTGCCTCACTGTCAACATTATTTTGTTGTTGTTGTTGTTACTGTTGTTGTTTGCCTAATCTGTAACTGATTTATAAATGGTAATTGATGACGTGCAGCAGCACCGGAACGGGGGCTTGTCACGTACCCTTTGGGGGTTCTACTTGACTAGGAAACTTTTTAAGCTGAAGAGGTCTCATAGTTGATGACGTTTCTGTTTTTTTTTTTTTTTAATTTTTTTTATTGTTATGTTAATCCCCATACATTACATCATTAGTTTTAGATATAGTGTTCCATGATTCATTGTTTGTGCATAACACCCAGTGCTCCATGCAGAACGTGCCCTCCTCACTACCCATCACCAGGCTAACCCATCCTCCCAACCCCCTCCCCTCTAGAACCCTCAGTTTGTTTTTCAGAGTCCATCGGATGACGTTTCTGTTTTAAGTTAATCATCACTCACCAGCCTTGTCCCAGTGATTGCATGTGTCGCCAGTGCTGTGTACTTCGGGAACAATCAGCAGCTGCATCTGAAATCCATAAGGCTCTTGCTATACTATTGCTGATCAGGAGGTGTCATCTTTGGCTATTATTCTTCCTTAAAGTCAAGGAAACTTTGTTGGGGGAAGTCTGACCTGTCAGTTCTCTTTGTCAAGAAGCTGATGTCTGGGAATGTAAGTTGGTACAGGCAGTATGGAAAACAGTATGAACATTCCTCAAACAATTAGAAAAAGAACTACCATGTGATCCTGCAATCTCACTTCTTGGTATTTATTTCAAGAAAACAAAAACACTAATTTGAAAAGATATATGCACCTCCATACTTATTGCAGCATTATTTATAATAGCCAGGATATAAAAACAACCTAACTGTCCATCAATAAATGAATGGATAAAGAAGATATGGTATACAAATATATAATGGAACATTATATATGTATATATAATGGACCTTGAGGGCATTATGCTAAGTGAAATAAATCAGACAGAAAGACAAATCCTGTACAATCTCACTTATAAGTGGAATTTAAAAACAAAAACCAAGCTCATAGATTCAGAGAACAGACCAATATTGGCCAGAGGCAGGGGATGGGGACCACATAAAATGGGTGAAGAGGGTTGAAAGGTACAGACTTCCAGTTATAAAATAAATAAATCATAGGGATGAAATGTACTGCATTGTGACTATAGATAATACTGTATTGCATGTTTGAAAGTTGCTAAGAAAGTGAATCTTAAACTCCTGATCACAAGAAAAAATAGTTTGTAACTATGTATGGTTACAGATGTTAAATACTTATTGTGGTGACCATTTTGCAATATATACTAATATCACATCATTATTCTGTACATCTGAAGCTAATATAATGTTATATGTCAATTATATCTCAATAGAAAAAAAAGGAAAGTAGCAGATGCCAACACAAGATTACATGTGCAAGAGATGTATTTGGTGAACAAGAAAGGGGAATAATCTAGAGTAAGCAAGGAGCATCGTCAAACTTCCAACTGACTCCTGTGGAGAGAAGGAAGCAAAAAGGATTAGAGAGGAAGATTTTCAGACTGCAACACTATATCCTAAGAAAACTTTAGTCAGGTGAATGGGGCACCCTAGGGCTAAAATTGTCTATTAAAAGAATTCTCCACCTTGTCATAATGGTCCTGCATAATACCAGTGCTTTGCTCATCGTACAACTTCCTTGCTCAGTCTTTGGTTAGAAGGAACCCATGGAAATATGGCCTCCGTACAAATGTGGGGGTGGATCTAGGAGTATCTCAGCCATTGATTAATATGTTTTCTGTAGAGATATGAGAGCCTTCTTTTCTTTTTTTTTTTTTTTTTTAGATTTTATTTATTTATTTGAGAGAGAGAGACTGAGAGAGAGAAAGCATGAGAGGGGGGAGGGTCGGGAGGGTCAGAGGGAGAAGCAGACTCCCCGCCGAGCAGGGAGCCCGATGCGGGACTCGATCCAGGGACTCCAGGATCATGACCTGAGCCGAAGGCAGTCGTTTAACCAACTGAGCCACCCAGGCGCCCATGAGAGCCTTATTTTCATGGTCTTATTTCAGAGCCTTATTTCAAACAGTCCATCACTCATTAGGTAGGAAGTAGTTGAACTGAAGTACACTACAGTTTCCAGGAACAGCTCCTCCATGGTTTCCTTGGGGCTCTTTTTCTGAGAGGAAACTTAAAAGAAGCAGGTCAGTGGAACAGATATTTTTTGTTACTGTTGGTGTTAAAGCCACAACAGGTAGTTATCCTCTCCTTCTATTACCTATCCTGAATTTCCCTCACCTTCTTCTATCTCCTTGCATGTGTTGGTATATTACCTACATATGTGACCCAAATGTAAATTCCTGTGGGATATTAGTCCTTGGAAATCATGCCTTTTCCAAGTTGGATCACTACAGGAGTCCACTCAAAATTCCTGAGGCAAGGAATACTGGAGGTACCCAGTGGATTACCTGGGTTCCACATACATATTACTCTGACCTATTTATGCAAAAGCAGTCCTACCTTCTCCTGACAATTGCAGTCAATTACACTCACTGTAATGTTGCCTTTTCTACTAGTCTGATGGTCCCTGGATATAAGGAGTTCAAAGTGCTCAGGTAGCGGTCGTAGTTCAATGGAACATTTACTGTGTCCTATGGCCAGACTGAGTCACATTTGGGGAAAAAACATTCAACCCTGCAGAGCCCAGAGTCGCAAGAATGGGAAGCACAAAATACTCTTGTGCATCTCTGAGAATAATGTCAAATGGGGCCACTCCTACTACTACCACTTAGTTTCCAGACCTATTTGGGAACACAGAGCTGTGACTTAAAGCATATTCTGCATCCTGAAGGATGGCAGTTTATCCTTTTAAAGGATTGCCTCTAAGCTGGTGCTTCGTCTTTGCTTTTAGAACGATGTCCCAGCCCTCTGTGAGACCAGCTACTTCTAAGTAGTACACTGGTGATACAACAGGTGGATTCCCTGGTTTATGCCCCCTTACCCACACTACTTTGGCTATGAAATGAGTCTCCTGGTTGCATGCAATATTGTCTGGCCTCCTGTGGTAAGAATAATTTTCAAATGACCCCTAAGATTCCTATCCCTTGATATGTATGCACTGTATAACCCAGTATCTATCATTCTCATTTTATGACTGCCTATAAGCTCCTCTGAATTTATAACTTGATAGGTCTGAAAGAATAGAGCTCTTAGGACAATTTCCAGATACCTGGTCACTTGTTGCTTCATGGTCAAGTATTCTACCTTTACCAAGGCTCAGTGACATACCATGAGCTGTTTCTTAAAAGGCATATTAATCTTTGCTGGAGATTTTTTGTTCTTACTGGGGAAGAGGATGTTTTCAGATTTTAATTTGGCTTTCCCCTCTATGAGACCTCTTACTCCACAGGCCAAGGAATCAATGTCAGAGTTATTCCAACTGGCAAGTATATCCTCCCCCTTATTCTGAGTGGCTTTACCTAATCAGGTGAGCCTCTTAAAAAGAGGATCTAGAGATTAGAGACAGAATAAATCAGAGAGATTTGAAGCTACAGAAAACAGTCTTCTGTTGGCCTTGAAAAACAAAATGTCATGTCATTAAGAGGCATGTGGCAAGAAATGATAGGCAGCCTATCAGAGCTGAGAGTCGTCCCCTGCTGACAGCCAGAGACCTCCATCTTACAACTATAAGGAACAAAATTATGCCAATGACCACATAAGCTTGGAGAAGACCCTGAGCTCCAGGAAAAAATATAACCAACATCTTACTTTTTAAGATTCTGAGCAGAGGATCTAGCTAACCTGTACCTGGATTTCTGATCCACATAAACTGTGAGATAATAAATGGATATTGTTTTAATCCACCAAGTTTGTGGTACTTTGTAGTGAGGCAATAGAAAACTTATACAGATTCCATACCTGTGAAAGAGAAGTCTGTAAGCCCCCATGCAGTAGTCTTGGTCAGGGCTCTGTAGGCAGGAAAGCCAAACCTATACCTGGAGTATGTTTCAATATAAATTCTGGCTCTTCTAGAAAAGTGATATTTGGCACCAAGTAGCTTATACTTGAGGAATAGTGTCATTTTGGGGGCTCAGAGTAGGTCTGTCTGGCAGGTTGGGCATTCCAAAGAGGTGGTAGTTAGATTAGCCTTTGGTAAGTAGAAGTCCATGTTGCTGGGTCAATTCGTAGCTTCAATTTCTGCCACTCACTGCACCAGCAGTAGATGTTAAACAGGGTTTGATTGCTAAAATAAATTCATACAATCCAAGATGAAATACTTATAAATCTACAGTTTATTACCACAAAAATGATATAATAGTGACAGCATTAAAGTAAGCAGATGCATTACAGCCAAAGTCTGTCTCACAGCCAGAGGTCCACAGACATCAGGTGCGGGCTCCTATTATAATCCATTTCTAAGGGCCATGGATGGATGCACTTTTTTTCTTGGATCAGGAACCACCAATGTGTGCATGGAACACCTTGGAATTAGGGTGCTCAAAATGGAATCTTGGCTGGAGATTTTTATTTTTTATTTTTTGCTGGCCATGTAACATATTTCTGCTACATAACCAGCTTTAACGGCAGAGTCCTCCAGGGTCTCACAGAGACCAGGTGCGAATCATCAATCTCATTGTTATCAATAAACAGTGCTGACGAGCTGGAACAAATGGGCCGGAAACTCTTTAGACCCATGGTTATAAAGCAACACTATTAATCAGAATTTTTCATGCCTTGATTAAGGGTCATTGCCATGCACAAACTTTTGCAAGACAGTTCAAGCTAATTCCGAGCTTGCTGTAATTAACCTTCACAGCATAACCATTATTCCATTTGTGTGCCTATTTTGCCAGTCCCAAGATGGCATATGAAGTTTGGCTAACATCAGATGGCCAACTCATTTTATCTACTTGGTTATCCAGTACTACTCTCATGGTGGATGCTTTATGATGGGCATCAACATGTGACACAAATATCTTCACACTTGGTGTCCACTTCCATGTGCTACTTAGCCATGTGCCAGTTCTGCTACCACACTAATTAGATGGCCAGCTACAATGTCAGCGGCTCCACCCACTGGGAAATATTTTCTTTCCACTTTCATTTATAGCCACTCTGAACATGACTGTAATGCTTATGGCACCTCTTTTCAGCTTGCACCCACCTGCTGAGGGAACTCAATTATAAATGAAGCCTGGACATTATTCTTTCTCCTTCAATTGAACATACAGGAACACCCATACAAACAAAGATGTGAGCTGTGAAAGGTTTATTTGTTCAACTTTAGTGGTGACATGAGGGTCTAGGCTACTCACTCATGCATAGGTGTGGCTGTGGGTTCATTGAGTCCATGGTGAGCTAGACTTCAGCCAGGGCCCCAGCCCCATTTACTGTCTGTTCTCCCTAAGTCCCCATTCTAACAAGGGAGATATAACAACAATTTGTGCCTCTGAGTATCATTGTCAACCAGATCTTATGCCCAATAGTTCTCAAGATATCTATTTTTTCACCTAGTGTAAAATCTCCCAAGTGAATGGCTATAGGTTCTTTCGTGAAACTGGGGAATTCGTTAGAGTGTGTAACTGCTGCGGTGTCAGGGTCTTTCCTTTTAGGGAGCTAACCACTTTTATGCCAGTGAGTTCTGGACTCAAAATTGGCTCCCATGTGAGTACTGACTAAAAGACTGAGTCCTTTTGCCTTCCTACCTTCAACTCTTGCCTTCCTACCCTTTATGGTTGGGTATGTTACATAGCACTCTTTTTGCTGCCTATTAATTTTGTCTATAGGGACATCAGGCTCTATTTAATGTCTTCACAACTTCTTGTCATTCAGTTCCCCTCAGCAAATGATGCCCCTTTACCACTGATGGAGAAATTTGAGCACGGGTAAGTGGGCACTGAACATGAAGTTTAATGATTTAGTCTTACATAATTTTTCCTTTCTCATATAAAAACGGATGGCTGAATAACAAAGAACCACATCTGACCTAGATGGAGATAATTAAGCATCATAGATAGTGGAATGAGATGAATACTGTATCAAGATGAGACTTAAGTTGAGCTTGCATAAGAGATGGAGAATTTGTTCTTCTATGTGAAGAAGTGTGCTGGTTTGGGTGACCAGAGGGAGAGACCGACCCACACACAGTGTGCTCTGTTTTCTCTATTGTACAGTTACTGCCCAGAAGTGCCTTGTGAGATGGGCATGCCATTTCTGAGACTTCCCTTGCATCTCACAATGGAACACTTCTTGCCTATGGGTTATGAATAGCATTGACAAGTATTATTACTTCAGAGCCTGGATATAAGGAACAGTTGTGCTTTCTCTATATTCTCCTACTTCCCCCAGCTGTATGCAGGCAGAGACGACCCCTTAGGATAGGGATTCTCACAAGTGTACAACAACATCAGCAGTATCTGGGAACATACTTGAAGCAAGTTCCTAGGCCCACTTCTGAATTTTTAAAGAAATATGGGGTGAGAAGAGTGTGAGGGGTCAAAGCAATCTTTGTTTTAGCATGTCCTCTGCAGTAATTTTATAACAGCTGTACGGTTGAGTAGATACAAAGGACGGAAGGAGACTACATCCCTGAATTACCATGTAGAACAAAGCCCTTGTGATCCACAGGTACTGCTATGAACTGTGAGTAAGAATAGTTGCCCCTTTATATATGTTACAAATTTTAAGTCTATTTGTTGCAGTAGCTTAACATTATCATAACTAATACAAATGCAAAATAAGGGAATGGTGATAATGAACTTCAAGTGTATTATGAAGAATACAACTCATCAAGAATAAAAGAGGTGGGATGATCACGAATGTGGGCAGAGATGCAACAAAAGAATTGCTTTAGTTGGGAGGGTTTTAGAATTTGTATAACCTCACAAGAGGTATTTTTAGTTTATGTATTTTTAGTTTGACAATGATCTGGTGAAATAAAGATGGTTTTGAAAGCACTTACCTTTCATTACATGGATAAAACTATTACGGATCTACAGTAATTCTGTTACCTTTTTTTTTTTTTTTTTTTTTTTTTTAGCTCAGCAGTTTGTCTTTAAGATCACTTATGACCATAGATGGACAACTAATTTGTTGCTTCTAACTGATAAATAATATTTTACGGTGTGCATACATTCTACTTTACTTGTCTCCTTTCCCAGTAAGGGAACACAGAGGGGCTACAAGATCCAAATATTGAAAATACAGCAGAAATGAGAGGAAATGTGACAATCTATCAGAAAGGTGATAGAAAAGGCTAAGTACAAATTTTAATTCTTTAAAATTATCGATTTTGTTTTGTTGCATTTGATCTGCATAACTGCACGATATAATTTCATAAACCTTTTATGTGACAGGTAACATATAAACCATAAGCCTCATTATTTCACTTTGTAACTGGAGACCACACTATTATTTTGTGGATGAACAGGATTTCTAAGGTTTGGACCAATTCAAATCAAAAGCCAGAAATGTTTGCTCTAAATACCAGTCAATCAATTCTCAGTTCACACTCTACAAGGGCCTAGAGATTACCCTGTTTACCTATACAACATATTTTGTCTTTTTTTCCTATCACCTAATACTTAAAAGTTGGAAGGTTTCATATGCAAATTAGGTAACATTTATTTTATTTCATGGAAAATATTCTAAAACATTTTAATACCAATATATATGCATAATATGTAGTAAAATCTGATTCCCCCTAAAATGTTATGTAAAATGGAAAATTCTGAGATAAGGTTCATGCTTGTTGAACGTCCCTCTAGGCTAAAGGCAGGAGTGAAAGTGAACTTCTCTCCACAGTTAGAGATACTACCTTGATAAAATTTGAGATGCACTGCCCTAGGGCATTCTGTCATGTCATCCCCAGACTCTTCCTTCAAAGAAAACAGCTAAACGTAGTCTAATACTTCTGGCAACAGATGGTGAAGTGGTTTTAAGTACAGCATTAATTTTTATTAAAAATGCAGATTCTAAATATTGTGAATAAGAAAACAAAGCAATATATTTTACATGGTATTTTTGATGAATTATTAATGTCAACTGTTGTTTTCAAAACTCTGCTAGTGTGTTTAAAAGCACATCACAAGGAATTTATATCTCTGATGGAAACTCTTTATCCAGGGCATACACTAATAGAAAACCATTCCTATCTTTCTTCTTCAGTTGTTTAACAATTAACATTTATATTCATTTAGAGTTTGTGTGTGTGTGTGTGTGTGTGTGTGTGTGTTTAATTTTAGGATATTAACATTGTACAACTATTTCCAATTTTATTTCTAAATTTTGAATAACTGCTCACTTACTACACTTGAGGAAATGATTTCTTTACTTCTATATTTTGTATTTTGATTTTTTTTTTGGTAAATATACCACTCACACAAATTAGTGACCATGCTTATTTGTCTATATTAGAGAATAATAATTCACTCTTAATTACAAATACCCAAGTTTATCAAATAGAACAAGACTTTGAATCATCTTATTTTTTTTCTGTCTCAACCATGCATTTAAATAGAGGGCTTTCCCACAATATTAAATAGTTATCATTTTAGTTAGCCATGTTAGATAGTTTTTTTCTGAATATTCAATCTGTTATATTGCTAAAAATAAAATATCTTTTCAAACATGGTTATAGCAGAGACGCATATTTAAATGTAATTGTATTCAGCATGTATCTTTATAAAGTGCCTTATCATCTCTAATGGCTTTGCAGTTGATTGTCTCTGATATTTTTGGTAGAAAATCCTATTCATTTGCAAATAATTATAATTGTGTCATCAAATTTCTATTATTTCCTATTTTAATATCTTATTTTGTTTTACTTTTCTAAGAGCAATATTAAGATATTGATGACAGGTATCTTAATTCCTCTTTATATTATGAATAATGCTCAAAGAGAGTACAAGAGATAAAAGATGGAGAAAAAGAACAAGATAGACACAGAGAGAGAAGTGTTTGTGAAAACAGATTTTAAAACACATATCAAAATATAATATATTCTCTTTTTTTATTTAGCAGCTTGAAATATATGAACAACTGTCTTAGTGTTAACAATCTTATAATCCCCCAAAATAAAATAAATAAAATTTTAAAAAAACAATCCTATAATCCATGCATGAACCACTTTTTTTTTGAACCCACTTCTTAATGGCATATTCATAACTCCTCTAGCAAGCCATAGCTTCTATGAGGTAATACCATGCTTAGAATTTTTGCATCAATATGTATAAGTGAAATTAATGTGTGTAATACCACTATGTGCTATCTCCATTTTGTTATTGTCTCAGATAATGCTAACTTAGTAAGTGCCATTGGCAAGTTTCCTTGTCTTCGGTACTTTGGAAAAGTTAAAATGGCATAGGTACTACTTATCCCTGGAAGTATTTTTTGGAAGCTTTCTTAATGTTTAGAGTTATTAGTCTTCTTGGATATTTAAAGGTTTTCTTAAGTTATTTTTCTATTTATATTTTCTCAGATAACTAAGATAACTAATTAAAACGAAATCTTCAAATTTACTGAAATGAATGTGTGAAAATTATCGCTTTAAGCTATTAAATTAATCTTATAAATGTGGTTATATGTTTTCCTTATTGTAAGTTTTGTCTATTTGTGCACATTTTCTTCATTAAGATTTTATCTATTTTATTATTACAAACCAATAACTTTTAAATAGATTTGTCAAGATAACCGTTTTCAAGTTAATCGTTTTTTGTGTTTATAGTCAATAATTCCCTATTCCTATGATATTTGATCTCTATTAGAGTTATTTTTACTACTGAAATTTAAGGTTTAATTCATTTTTATTATATTAGTGTGATTAATTAAAACAATTGGTTATTATATCTTTTATTAAAAGCAAATCTGAATTTTCCTTACACTATATATTGCTTTATTTCTATTATAAAAAAATTCAGTTTTATTGGGTAATAATTGACATATAAAATTGTATTAGTTTAAGGTGTACAACATATTGATTTGATATATGTTTATATTACACAATGATCACCATAATGAATTTAGTTTATCTATCACCTCACACACATAGTTAAAATTTTTATCTTGTGATAAGAACTTTAAGATCTACTCTCTTTACAGCTTTTCAATATACAATACAGTATTGTTAACTATTGTCATCACACTGTACATCACATCCACAGAAGTTATTTATTTATTTATTTATTTTTTTTTTTTAAAGATTTTATTTATTTATTTGACAGAGAGAGACAGCGAGAGACGGAACACAAGTAGGCAGAGAGGGAGAGGGAGAAGCAACTCCCTGCCGAGCAGGGAGCCTGATGTGGGGCTCGATCCCAGGACCCCAGGATCATGACCTGAGCCAAAGGCAGACGCTTAATGACTGAGCCACCCAGGCAATATCTTAATATTGCTCTTAGAAAAGTAAAACAAGGGCCGCCTGGGTGGCTCATTCATTAAGAGTCTGCCTTCGGCTCAGGTCATGATCCCAGAGTCCTCGGATCGAGCCCCACATCTGGCTCTCTGCTCGGCAGGAGGCCTGCTTCTCCCTCTCCCACTCCCCCTGCTTGTGTTCCTTCTCTCACTATATCTCTCTCTAAAAAATAAATAAAATCTTTAAAAAAAAAAAAGTAAAACAAAATAAGATCCTAAAATAGGAAATAATAGAAATTTGATGACACAATGATAATTATTTGCAAATGAATAGGATTTTCTACCAAAAATATCAGAGACAATCAACTGCAAAGCCATTAGAGATGATAAGGCACTTTATAAAGATACATGCTGAATACAATTACATTTAAATATGCATCTTTTTTTTTTTTTTTTTGGACAAACATCTCTATTTAAGAAATCAAATAAATAGATGGGGTAAAAAATTATGGTAGCAACTTCACTCAAGGGTATGAGACCAAACTTAGAACTACTTGCTCAAGTTATTCAGGATGAAACAAAATTAAGTGCTCACAATTAGCACAGAAAATATCTGGTTATAGTACTTGTTTTTAAATGGACATTTACTAGTTTACAGTAAGATCCCACTTGTTAGGGACCACTCCCCACCCCCTTGGTGTACAACCTAAAAAAGCTAAGAATGCAAATGTTAATGTAATATAAACTTTTCTTCGTTTACAATTCCAGAATTACAACTTCTTTGTAGTAAAACTATCAACAGGTCACTTACTTCAGTTTACTGTCGGAGGGAAAGGCAATATAAGAACTGAAAGTTTGTATCTTTTGATGATCCTCACCCATTTCCACCACCCCCTGCTGCTGGTAACCACCAATTTTTCTATGAGTTCATATAGAAGTATAGAAGATATTTTCAGGATACCTTGCTAGCAAAAACACATTTTCTGCTTTTTTATGAGACTACCAGTGAAAGGTAATTATTATCAATTAATCAGTTTATGTTTCCTAGAATTTTAATGTTATTGATACTACTGAGTCCATACAAACACTTACAAATAACGATAAGATCCTTCATAGAATTTGGAAGTAGATGCTGTTTCTTTTTGTTATTTAATTATCCCTTTCTGTGTTATCCTTCTACTCTTTGTAAAATTCAGTTTTATTTCTTCAGATAACAAAACATTTCTTGTACCTCTTAAAGAGTCAACCATTTAACATTGCTTTTACTTCAATCTGTAAATTTGAAAGTCTCATTTATTGAGAAATATTATCATTATTATTGCCTAGAAAGGAAGAAAAAAAGTGTTACATACTTTCTATATGCTCTTGTTTTTATTAACTTAATCCTTTTTTGAATATGAGTCTAAAATAAAATTTATAAATCATATAATCAAAAGAAATCAATTTTGACTCAAGATGTTACTATAGTACAAAAAACACAACCCCAACTCTATTTCTCCTATTAGAGAAAGAAAGAAAGAGAAAATGAAGGAAGGAAGGAAGGAAGGAAGGAAGGAAGGAAGGAAGGACATCAAAGAATGACCAAAATAAACTTATAAAAAGTAAATACTGGATAAACAACAGAATAAGGGAATAGAAGAGCATTTATAAATAATAAATATACATAGTGGAATTTGAGAACTTATTCTATCCCTCCAACATACACACACACACACACACACACACACACAGATTAATTCATATAAGAACCAGATACCATGAAACAACACCACCATCTGAGGATAACAAAGCAGTATTTATAATTAAAACTTTGGTCACTAAGATGGAATTAAGATATTAGTTGTAGGTCTAGAAAGTTAAGTTGAGACAACAGCCATCAAAAAGGAAGAGAGAGACAAAGAAACAAAACTGAAAGAGACAGAGACAGAGAGATAAGGTGGGGAGAGAAAAAGAAGAAGGGGGGAAGAAGGGGAGAGAAAGAGGAGGAGGAGTGAAAAGAGGAAGGAAGGAAGGAAGGAGGGAAGGAAAGAATAAAAGAAGGAAGGGTGGAAGGAAGGAAGGAGTTACAATGACTTTAGAAATTGTCAGTGTCTTAAAAACTTAACATATCTAGTTATTTACTCGAGAGAAAATGAATCATATATCTGTGTGAAAACATATGCATGAATATTCAGAGAAGCTGTATTTGTAATTGTCAAAATTGGAAACAACCCAAAAGGACATTAACAGTTATATGTATGAACAATATGTGGAATATTTATCCAGTGGGATGATTTTAGAAAAAAAAAAAATGAAAGACTACTGATAAAGAGAACAACAGGAGTGAAAGTCAAAATAATTATGCTGAGGAAAGCAGCTAGATAATAAAAGAATATATACAAATGTAATTCCAATTATATAAAAATATAGAAAAGGCAAACTAATTTATAATGACAGAAAGCAGAATTTTTTTGGTGATAGATGTATTCATTGTTTTGATTGCGGTGATGTTCCATTGACACACACACAAACATACACATTCCTAGCAAATTGTACAACTTATGTGAATTTTATTATGTCAATTGCACCTCAATTGAATATTAGAAATTAATGTCATAGAGGTTAATATTAATAGCAGTTTCAAAAGAAAAAAGAACTTACAAAACAGTAGGAAAGCAGTTTTGAATTGATAAAAGTAGATAACATTCTAACATTGTAATTAAGCATGTGTCCCAACAAAAATAGTGCATTGAATGTCAAGCTGTTTATACTTACTATTTTTTTAAATTTTTTTAGAGAGGTAGCTGGGGAGGGGCAAAGGGAGAGGGAGAGAGAAAATCTTAAGCAGGATCCACACCCAGCATGAAGCTGGACGGGGGCTGGATTTCACAACCCTGAGATCATGACCTAAGCCGAAATCAAGAGTTGGACACTTAACCGAGTAAGCCACCCAGGCACCCCTCAATCTGTTTATATTTAAAAGGCCCATAGAAAAGTATATTCTCATGGAAATTTCAAAACAATAAGAATAAAATTATAATCTAAAGACTTGAAGAAGAATGTATTTAACCATGAGAAAATGAAAATCAAGGTTGCCCACACATTTTTCTGTAATTAAATGAAGAAATGCCTCATATTCCAAGAGAGTGATTTGGAACTTAGATTTTTTATCTTATTTTTGTAAAGATTTTATTTTTAAGTAATCTCCACACCCAACATGGGGCTTGAACTCATAACCCTGAATCAAGATCACTGAGCTAGCCAGGTGCCCTGATTTGGAACTTTTAATTCAATACAACCAAAATAGAAATCAACTGTGAAAGCAAATAAGAAACAATGTGAAGAAAATCAAGAAAATTAAGACATATGGTCTATGTATAATAAAATATTGACCTACAACTGAAGTACAATGGAGTTAATTCCCAGGATTGAGCTACAATGCAATCCTAGAAAGCAGCTGTAGCAGAGTGGAGCAGGAGGGTAAGAGTCTCTGAAAATTATAGTGTAATAGAGAAGAATGCTAATATGTTTAAAGACTTTTGTTCATTGTGTAAGCAAAAACAAAAGAAAGAATACTAGTAATATCAAGTGAGAATATTTAAAAAGACTATGACCCATTTATGAAGCAAAATGGGATATGATTTTGAATAAGGAGGGAAAATTAAAAAATACTGTCTTAAAAGTTATCATTTTAGATGTTTTCTCTTGAACTTGGCAAGAATGAAGGCAATGAAGCCATGACAAAGATAATGTAATTCTATCCCTCAAATTGGTTTATGTATTCAATGATGTTAGCATAGCCTTAATGCTGTAGATGTAATATTTTCAAAGATTTTCAATTTTGAGGGTCAATTTATCTGAAAAGCATGGAGAATCTAATTATGCCTATAGAAATAAATATTAAATAACTGTACTTTGATAATTGAAAAAGTTATTTTATACTTAATGTAACTGGAAGCCATCTTGTCTTACACCGAGTAGGTAGATAGGCAAAGGATGTTAACAACGGTCTAGCATTAACTGTCTGACATAGATGTAACAAAAGGTAGGAATGCAATTATCATAGAAATATTTGTATACTTCCATAGATTTAATGGCAATAATGATTATGAGGTTGGATAATATTATTACATAGTTGAAAGTGCCAGATACTGTTCTGACTAATTTATATGCATTCTCTCACATAACTGCCTCCAACATAGCCAGTTGTCTTGACATTACAGACTAGAAAATGGAGAGACAGAAAAGTTATGTAACTTTCTCAAAATAAATATATGCTAAAATACATATATTTTTTTGGGAGAGAGAATATCAGTCAGAATTTGAATCCAGGCAATCTAAAAAATATGCTAATTTATTTATTCTTTCTTTCTTTTTTTAAAGATTTTATTTATTTATTTGACAGAAAGAGATAACGAGAGCAGGAACACAAGCAGGGGGAGTGGGAGAGGGAGAAGCAAGCTCCCAGCGGAGCAGGGAGCCCGATGCGGGGCTCGATCCCAGGACCCTGGGATCATGACCTGAACCAACGGCAGATGCTTAACAATTGAGCCACCCAGGCGCCCCTAAAAAATATGCTAATTTAAACTAACTGAATTGAATTAGTTTCTACCTAAATAAAGTTAATAATACAAATATAGAAAGTGAGTGATAGTAAGATGATCATAAGTGAGTAAAACTTTAATTTCCCAAAGATGGAAAGACATTAGAGAGTAAAGTATATATATATATGAAGAAATAGATATAAATTCATATAATGTATATTATGGAGTGATCACTTAAAGTGAATACTCCAAACATAAAAGAATTTTCCTTTTAAGAAAGGATCTGGGAGTCAGGGAATCATTTCAGAAACTTGTTTTTTATTTTGGCACAGTACAATTCTATATTGTTTACATTTGTATATATTTTTTGGTAATATGTGAAAAGTGTCTGAATTCTTATTATGACCGAGCATTCAATAAAGTCTCCTTGCAAATTTGTTCTTAATAATAGGCCTCTGTGCAGGTACTTAACAGACAAATGTGCACACACAGAGTATCTAATTACGATACAAGCAAATTTTGTTTTCTTATCCTCTAAAATGTATTTTGTTCTATGCAAATTAGCATATATTCAAAGAAATATTCTAGTCAGGAAATTTTTGAGCTGCTGGAATATTACAGAAAAGGTAAATTTAGTACAATTGCCTTGCTCACTAGCCTGTTTTCGGAAGCATACCTCCTTCATTTTAACTTTTCATAGTTACGGGGCGTGTATGCATTCATTAGGCCATCTGCAGAAATAGAGGCTGAGTTGAGAGGAAGCAAAACAGTAAATATTCTAAGCTTGGGAATAGAGAGAAAAAAGAGAAAACAAACAAGGAGAAGATAAAACTGTCTTTAGGTTGAAATTTTTTAAATGGCTCCACAAATTTACCAGCAGTAAGTCTTTTAAGATATGGAAATTTATTAACACTAGTGCTTTTACCACAAATTACTTTTAGCTGCTTAGACGTATACACAAAACAGTTAATGGTTTGCAGAGTTCCTACCATAAATCCTAGTCATTTTTACACAAGATTTAGGTTTGACACTATTATGAGAATTTGCTAAGTGACAGAAGTACGCCTGTACTTTCATCCCCATCCTTCATCGCAGCTGTAGCAAAACTTCATGGCATTTACTCTAAATTCAAAACACCTTTAAAGAGATATTAAAAATGACTTCTCCTTTCCCGTTTTTGCAAAAAAAAAAAAAGATTTTAAAAAGACATTTGTCTTGACTTAGTGCCGGGCCTTCCACGTTTGGTTTTTTCTTCTCCTGGACAGGAGGCCTCTGCAGCACCATGTTACGCCCGATCATCAGTCAGGCCAAGAAGCGTCCGAGCTCGATCCCCCTCTTCGTATTTATTGGGGCGGGAGCTACTGGAGCAGCGCTGTGTGTCTTGCGCCTGGCATTGTTCAATCCAGATGGCAGTTGGGATAGGAGGAATAACCCAGAACCCTGGAACAAACTGTGTCCCAATGATCAATACAAGTTCTACTCAGTGAATGTAGATTACAGCAAACTGAAGAAAGAAGGTCCAGACTTCTAAATGAAATGTTTCCCTATAAAGCTGCTTAGAATGAAGGTCTTCCAGAAGCCATCCACACAATTTTCCACTTATCCAGGAAATATTTCCCCTCTAAATGCACGAAATCATGTTGGTGTATTGTGTTGCGGTTTACACTGAATAATAAATATCTGAAACTTGGAAAAAAAGAAAAAAGACATTTGTCTTTGCAAGGAACGTCCAATTTCAAAGATGTATTATTTTATGTCCCAAACATAATATTGTCATAAAAAGTCCTCTACCCTTCCATCTATTAAGAACAAAGAAAAGCATATATAAGAATTTTCTAGGTAGATATAGCTAATTAGCTGGATTAATCTATATAAATAGAACATAAATATAAGGCAGATGCTCTGATTTCAAAATGTAGATCGTTATTTTAATGGGCAGGTCTCTAGATTTCTAGTCTTTAGGAATGTTCTCTAAACCATTGTTTCTCTTCAGATTTCTCCCATCTGTGACAAAGGAAAATAAAATCTCTCCAACAGTCTCTTATGCGTTGGGTGTCTCTTAGGTTTTACTCTTTTCTTCTCCTTGCCAGTCACTGTTCCCTCACATACATATTTATACGGCTGCAAAATTTGAAAGGGGGGTCATTAAAAAAATATGTCAAGGATATTTTGAATTAAGAGTAAATATATGTAAATACAAATACATGGGGTAAAAGTGTAATTGTATCTCAGTCACTTAAATTCTCACAGTGATGTTAAAAACTATCATTTTTGTTTACATCCTCATTATCAAGTACTTACCACAGTGACATCTTTAGCTTCAAAGGGAGAAAGCATGTCTTGCCTAGCTTGGTCTACATATGCCTACCTGACACAGTCAAGGACCACGGGGCGGGGAAGCCCCAAGTGAAAACCATTATGCACCTGAGGCACTTCCTCTTGGCTGTTATTCCTAACCCACTTCTCTTACCAAGCAAAACCAAGATGTGGCCCAATATACAAGCCAGACTTATAAACAACAGCGTCAGCCATTTCCTGTTGATGGAAGGAACAGAGGCTCCACAAACCTGAAAGACCCTGGCTTTAAAAAACAGTGAGTTCCCTGAGTTGCCTGCCAATATCAACCAATCAGAACAAGACACTTTTCTATCCCTTATCAGCATTTTGTACCAGAGTGGGAACCTGAGTGGGGACTTTATATAAGCAGGACCTCCCCTTTGGTGCAGGAGGCCAGCCTGACTCCTCTCTCTTGGAGCTGTGTCTCCCTTCAGCTCGTGCTATTGCCCCAGTAGGGCCTTGACTGTGCTTTTGACTTTTGGGTCTGGCCCTGTTTCTATCATTGATGGACCCAAGAACCTGACTCCCAAGAGCCTGACTTCAGTAACATACCTAAGACTCAGAGGTGCTTTTGCTAAATAGAAAGAGAGGACATTGCATGTGATGCACAATGATCAGACTTGCCTCTAGCACCCAAATATCCTTGAATACTTTTGTTGTTATCTATAGCACAAACTTAAACCTCCTTGAAATGAAGCAACTCAAGTCTAATAATTACCACATCCATATCCAGGTCTACAATTTCTTTTTTTTTTTTTTTTTTAAAGATTTTATTTATTTATTTGAGAGAGAGACAGAATGAGAGACAGAGAGCATGAGAAGGAGGAGGGTCAGAGGGAGAAGCAGACTGCCTGCCAAGCAGGAGCCCAATGTGGGACTCGATTCCGGGACTCCAGGATCATGACCTGAGCCGAAGGCAGTCGCTTAACCAACTGAGCCACCCAGGCGCCCTCCAGGTCTACAATTTCTAAGTGTGGTGTAGACTTCGTCATTTTGGATATATATCTTTGTGGTCTGGTGACCTATAATCTAATGAAAAAATATCTTAACATCTCATAGCCAGTATTCAGTGGTGCTGTATGAACAGCGTAGACAGTTCAGATTGTTCCATTAAGAGAACAAAAGAATGCATACATTCTTTCAAATTAGTGATTGTGTTCTCTTTGGGTAAATACCCAGTGGTGGAGTTATTGGATAAATACCATATGAATTTACTTATATGTGGAATCTAAAAAACAGAACAAATAAATAAACAGACAAACAAAAAGCAGAATCAGACCTATAAACACAGAGAACAAACCGACAGTTGCCAGAGGAATAGGGGTTGAGGAGATGGGCAAAAGGTGAAGGGTAGTGGGAGATACAGGCCTCTAGTTAAGGAAGGAATAAGTCATGGGAAGAAAGAGCACAACACAAGGAACACAGTCAGTGATACTGTAATAGCGTTGTATGGCGACAGATGGTTGCTATGCTTGTGGTGAGCATGGCATAATGTTTAAACTTGTCAAATCTCTATGTTGCACACTCGAAACTAATGTAACATTGTGTGTCTACACTCAAATCAGAAGAAGAAGCAGCAGCAGCAGCAGCAGACAACAAAAGAATGAGAAGCTCCCAGCAGTTCCTGATCCATAGGCATTATGAAATATTGTTGGGCAAGAATTTTGCAAACTGCCTACCTTGGCAGCAGAGCAAACTACTTGTAGAGACACTAGTTTGACTCTCTGGGTTGATTCCCATCACACTGTGTTCTGTAGACACTGGCTTTGCTCCCGGGAATAGTCTCCTTGCTCAGTCTCTACCGGGACTCTCACGGCCGGCTTCCATCTGGTGCAGACTGGAAGCCCAGAGTTTGCCATAGCAATCCAACAGCCACTGTGCTTTCCAGGCCAGGCTTGTGGTATCTTTGGCAAATATAAATCCCTAAGAACTGATTTGGCTTGGGATCTGTTTTTTTCCAGTCAGTTATACGGGCAAGTGAACACATGGAACACATGGAAAACCTTGTCTAGATAAAGCATGGACTCCTCCTTTGTTATCAATGCATTTTTGCTGAGCCCTTTCCTCTTCACTAATGGTCTCATGATAAAGTTGCAGGGTCGTGGGATATCCTAGAGTTTTAACATATGTGTATGCTGCTTTAACCAATTTGCTGAGTCACTAATAAAGCCAATTTTGAGTGGAGTTCAGAGTCATGGAAAGCTTTCTATCTGGTGTGGGCTATATAGTTAAAACGAAAACCCTTCCTCTCTGCCATTATGGCTGGAAAGGATGGAGAACTGGTGATAAAGAGCCTAGAGTAAGAGGTACATCAACAGTTCATAGACTAAAAATCTTAGGTCCAGCATCTTAGTGTATATATGTGATCAATGCAACTGCTAGGAAAAGAGAGGTGAGGAAGTTCTTCATAATAAATACTATGGATTAGAGGATTTATTCTGTGAATGTCAATTAATGGGCTTATGAACAAGTCATTACAATTGTAGAATGGAAGGGATGCTATTGTCAAACAATTGAAATGCATAAAACAACATTTGATAAAGCCATTGGTGACATGTTCCCATTGCTGGAAGCATCTTCCCCCATAATGATACTCATTGACAAAAAAATTAAAGTAGCAACACACATTCCCAGGAATCATAGATCTTACACATGACCAAATTTACTAATAATATCAAAGGATATGAGCACAAACCAAGCATAGGAATACCATTTCTGTCTCCTGTGATGCCCTAAACTTTCAAATTATTTCTTTTCAGCATTGGTACATATTTGGGTTTCAGAGATGCATGCTAACACTAATTATATATCATGGGTGTGAACTCAGAGGAAGCTGTTTCAGTATGGGACTTAGTTTTTATCCTTTTTTAATCACATAAGCTGAAGAGTTTATATGTTAAAGTTCTAGTTTACAACCAAATTTGTTTCAGAGAAGCAATCTAGATGGATCAAGTATACTCTGCTCAGAACATATTTAGGTAGTTTTATTGACTCTCTTTCTTCTACTAAAACTATTTTTTACAAAGAGATCTTTGAGGTCAACACAGATGTAAGTGTCACCAAGGAGAGAGGGAATAAGTTACATACCTGCTATAGATAGATTTTTTTTTTTCTTTCCAGGTACTATAGCTTGGGGAGAAGAATAGATAGAAAACCAATTAATTGCATTGGACTTTTCTTACACTGGTGGGGGCATTGGATTTAGACACAGGATTTGGACACGTTATCCTGTCCATCATTTTTCTATTATTGACTTTAAAAGAATACTCTCAACTGAGAAATTTCTATTATTAATTTTATTCATATGTTTACTGGATCTGTTAAAACTTATTAAACCATACAACTTTGCTTCTGAAGAAAAACTCTTTTGCAGTGAAAGAAATAAAGAGCTGATGCCATGTGATGTACCTGTCTTATCATATGCCAAATCAGCCGGAAAATATAGCGTTCTATTTTATTGAAATGCTAGACCATGGTTAGGAGTATTAAAGGTGCTGTTCTTCAAGATATTGTATATTTTTTGACCTAATAAACAAAATAGATTACTGTTCTTCCCATTTTCAGATTTCATAGATTTGAGACCAAATATTAGAAGTGGGATTGATTTCTCTTACAATTACACCTTATTAATCACTAGTACACTTTTACCATTCTTCCCTGTGATTACGGGATCTTCTGATATCATGCTCTTAGGGCCCCAAAGAAAAATACTTTCATTATGAATCACAATATACTTTCATTATGAATGAAATGCTTTCATTATGAAGCAGCAATGATTCCACCATTGTTGGAAGGTCAGCCTGCCTCCTGCATGTATTTGTGGATCTTTGTGCCTGAGTCGTAGGCAAGATGAGCAGTTACACCACTCTCTGAGATGACTAATTCTGGTGGTGAGAGAGGAATTAAGATTTCTGTCATGCACTGAGGTTGTGGAGACATAGAATGGAATATAGAGATTCCTAAGATCCTGTTCATATTACAACATGAATTTTTGGGTAGCTTTCCAAGTTTCATAATGTTAGTGTGATGCTTTGTTGCCTCATACTTGTAGGATCATAATGAGAGGGATTTTCCTTCTCATCAGCCACTAATAGTTAAGGTATAAGCATTAGAGGAAGCATCAGTCAAGTACACCGTTTTTCCTAGAGTACTGAAGCTGGAGATACAAAGACAGAGACAGAGATTGAGAGAGAGACTAGAGGGGAGATGAAAGAGAAGGCGGAACTTCCTTTTCATATCTGCCCCCAGTAAGCGCAGTACCCAGCAGCAGTAATGGTAGTTTTCTGACCAAATTATCTCTGCAGTGTAGTCTGTGAAATACCTTTATTTTTTTAAATTTCTACACCTACTCATCTATACTGATATTAGTTATATGATCCACTTATATAGCTCCAGCAAATCCCTTATTTGTTTAAGAAAACCAGTGTTAGCCTTTGTACTTTGCAAAGGATTAGTCGAACTGATACTGTCTTTTTGCGTCCAGTGTTGTCTTTAAAACTTCTGATGCCAGTTAGACTCTTTTTTCCTTTGTGCATAACTATTTTCTTCTTCCTGGAAACATTTCTATGCTTGTTGCTGTTTTAGATTTTGATTTTATTTGATTTATTTTCTTCTGCTTTGGAACATTTTCTGTTGCAATTTTATTTTATTTATTTATTTTTTTAATATATTTTTTTAATTTTTTATTTATTTGCGAGAGAGAGAATGAGAGACAGAGAGCATGAGAGGGAGGAGGGTCAGAGGGAGAAGCAGACTCCCTGTGAGCAGGGAGCCAGATGTGGGACTCGATCCTGGGACTCCAGGACCATGACCTGAGCCGAAGACAGTCGTTCAACCAACTGAGCCACCCAGGCGCCCTATTTTATTTTTATATCATCTCAGATACCTCATGTTTCTCCCTGTGCAACTACTGTTAAGAAGGATAAGAGAAATTTTGAATCATCTGGTATCTTATGTTTTCATTAACATTTTCCATATTTTTGCTTGTATCACCTGCATTTTGGGAGAATATTCAGTTTTTGTCCTCATACTCAAATTTTCATCATTATCTATGCTCTTAGTACTACTCAGTCTATTAATTAAATTTTTCTCCCTAATTTAGAAAAATATATTAAAATTTCAAAAATCCATTTATTCCTACCACATAATAACTTGTTTTTTTTCTTATTTTATGGATATTAGATACACTATAACTTTTAAAATGTTTAATTTCTCAGTTCAGAGTATTCTTTTAGAGTTAAATTTTCTATTCTTTAATATTTGTACTAAATTCATTTGGTTTTTCAAAATGTTTAATTTCCTGTTCTCTCGTTCTCTCTCTCTCTCCCTCTCTCTTTTTGCAATTGAAAATTTGTGTTTGCTTATTCTGAAATGTAGAATTTTATTATAGTAGTGTATTTAATAGCATGTCTATATGCTAGTTACAGTATATACAGTAAAAATATAGTAAAGTATTTAGGATCCCAATCTACAAATTCCTTTTGGGTCCTGGACCTCCAAATCAAATGCTCTTAAACAGTGAGATTTTTTTCCTTTGGTCAGTTGTTAGTTGGAACCTGAAGATCTTAAATTTAAAAAAGGATAGTGCAGGGGCACTTGGGTGGCTCAGTCAGTTGAGCGTCTGCCTTCAGCTCAGGTCATGATCTCGGGGTCCTGGGATCGAGCCCACATTGGGCTTCCTGCTCAGCAGGGAGTCTGCTTCTCCCTCTCCTTCTGCTCCTCCCACCCTCCCCCACTAGTGCTTGTGCACGCTCTCTCTCTCTTTCAAATAAATAAAATAAAAATTAAAAAAAATAGGATAGAGCAACTTATTTATAAGGTGGTATATTTGTAAGTTGGGTATAAATTCTATATTTGAAAAGTAAGAGTATATTTGGCTTGATTAACTTACTTTATTAGGATTGGTAAATTGTTTTTACAATGGGTAATCTAGTTCCTAACTTCATAGATGTTCTATACTAGTGCTTCTCAAATTTTGTTTTATCTACAAACTATCTCTGATTATTCTTAAATTTTCAATAGTTCTGTAAAGGGATCATCATTTCTAAAATGTTCCCAGATGATACCAATGCTGGGACTGTAGATCACACTGAATCATAAGTATATACCCAGGAATTATGACAACTATAGTTATGTGGGCCTTTAAGAATATCAACATATATGTGTGCATTAACTTGGTAGGGGGGATCCTTTGACAGTGCGTTTGTATGCCAAATCATCAGGTTCTACACTTTAAATAACTTATAATTTTGTCAATTTTACCTCAATAATGTTGAAAAAACAAAACAAAAAAAATACTTCTTTAAATAGAAAAAAATAAGAATATCACCATGTATATTTCTGAAGCAAGTTGAATTGACATGTAGTATCTCATCAGTGAAGTTGCTGTTTGCTTATATCACCTGCATGTGGGGGAACTCCAAAGCAGAGTTGTAATTCCTCCCTCACTAGAAGATGTCAACTCAAGTCCTCAGGGACCTACGGGATCCACATCTCATCACCATCCCCTGCTCAACTCCTTGCCTGAAGTGTTGAAAGTATCACCTTTTATTCTCTCTTGAGCTGATGGACCTCAAATCCCTCCTTAATTGTGTCTAGAGTGCCTGGAAAAGATTGTTAATTTTTGGTATTGTTTTACTTCTTATATTGTTAGCTTGTGTAAATACTATGAAAAATAAATCTTTGCTCGGTTTCATCTCTGGAGAAATAGGGTCCACTGAAGACTACAGGAAGTAGTCTTTCTCTGCTGACTATGGGAAGGTGAATGGATGCACGGCAGTTGATCTCTACAGATCTATTTTCTGGACCTCAAGGCCTTTAGATTCCAAGTTCGTGTTAGACGTCATCATTCAACTAGTGTCACTATCATGAATCTTGCCCTACATACACTATTTCTCTCTCTTAGCTCTAATTTCTGTGACCTATACTTAGGAATTCATTCTGAAGCTGACACTGGAGTTACTGTTTTTCGCTTGCATTTTGTCTTCCTCTGGTTTCCTGGGGTTATTTGGAGATACTTCAGGATCTGTTTTGCAGCACTCGGATCCCAGGTGAGAGAGCTATCCAAATAAATACTTAACTTACTTGGAAAGCAGCTTTATACTTTTCTAATCTGTTGGAAACTATCAGTGCTGCTTCTTTTCAGCATAGGAAGTCCAGTGAGGAGTTAATTGTATTGCATTAATAAATTTTCCTTTTGTCTTGCTCCAGATTTTGTTATTGCTATTTTTTATTAGTTGAATATAAGCTCTAGGATTCCTGGCATTCATCTTATTCTGTATTTGCTTTCTCCAAAGCTCAATTTGAGCAGTGACTCTTGGTTCTATTTTCCCTGCCAATCTGTTTTTTTTTTTTTCCTTAGGCCATTCATCTATTAATTCATTACTTTAATTTATTAATTATGAAATATTACAGACATTCAATACTAAAGGAGAGAGAAGTTTATGAACTTCTAAAGACTCATCACCCAAACTAATCAAGTCACTATTAGTAATTTGGTGCTTTAGCTTTCTTTATCTACCCTTTTTTTGTGTGTTTGTTACCTTTATGATGCTGAAATCTTTTAGGGCAAATCTCCTTCTTCATGTCATCGCCTTTCTATATCAGTTGACATCTCTTAAAAAATGGCTATTTTATTACATAGCAGCAGTGACATCAACCCCAAAACAAAAAGTAACTCCTCAGCATCATTGGATATATACTTTATATTAAATTTCCCAGTGCTTACAAAATACAAAATGGTTACAGATTTCATATTTTGATTTGTTTGATTGGGGATTTCAGTTGCTTATTTGACTCTTTGTGATTATTTAACTTGTACTTTTATTCACCATATCCACCGGAGTGACAATTAAAAGTAACTTCTAACTACTTAATTAGATTTTGCTTCAAATGTTGTTGCTAGGAACACTTTAGAAGTTGTGGTATGTACTCATATTTTGTCATATCCCACTTAATAATTGATTAGTTTACTTTTAGTGATGTTAAGCTTGATTATTGGATTTATAAAATTTTTACAAGCATTTTATAAAACAGTTGGACATTAAGAAACTTTGGTTGAATTAGTTTTTCATTAGGGACTCCAAAATTATGATTTTCTAATTCTTTCCACAATTATTACCTAGACTTCTGCAGAAAAGGATTTCTCTTATCAGCTAGGGATATTTTGTTATCCAGTAATACAGTTATTTCAGAAAAGAGAAGATAAACTTTTAATTATTTCTCTTCGCTTGGCATTTTTTTTTTTTTAAAGATTTTATTTATTTATTTGACAGAGAGAGACACAGTGAGAGAGGGAACACAAGCAGGGGGAATGGGAGAAGGAGAAGCAGGCTTCCCGCCGAGCAGGGAGCATGATGCGGGGCTCGATCCCAGGACCCTGAGATCATGACCTGAGCCGAAGGCAGACGCTTAACGACTGAGCCACCCAGGCGCCCCTTTGCTTGGCATTTTTTTTTTTTTTTTAAAGATTTTATTTATTTATTTGAGACAGAG